>NW_010250618.1:0-7292 GCF_000690775.1 Eurypyga helias | reverse complement strand
AGCAGGCATGCTCCAGGTGTTTAACTCTTTCAGTTATTTGACCTTCTTTAAAACTTCATCTGTAAACAAGTGTGCTGCTTCATTATTGTTGTCATACAAATGGGTTTCATCGATCTTAAGGAGTCTGTACCTTAATAGTGTCATGTTTATTTTTACTTATTTATTTTGAACCAGAATGATTCAAATACAAACCCGTTTTTATTAATTTCCTTATATTGATTTTTTTAACCTACTCTATCTTCCATATAGCATATTTAAACTTGCCTTTATATTTCTTAAGAAGAATGTGGACCTTTACTTCCCTGTATAAACCCTCCGCCAATAGCTTTTCCAGAGGGTCTGAGGAAAACAGACACAACTATGCGTTCTTGACACTTTCTCTGCCAGTCCTGCGCATACTTTTAGCAGGTAGTTCTTGCAGTAAGTTTTACAACTGGAGCAAAGAAGTCTCCTGAACTTAAACATGTAAGGGAAGATCAGAAGCAAATGTGGCTTCTTAAAAGCATCTGCAGTTTTTATACACACACGAGTCTAAGCAGATCAACAAAATGTCTCCTTCCCCGAAGCCGGGTAGGTGCAGCATGGAAGTAACATGTCCATAAGCCCATAAAACCCATATGCAGTTACTTAGTGCTCCAGTAAGACGACGTCCTCTGTTCATGGTAACGAGCGTTAGCAGTTTAGAAATCTTGATGATAAAAAGCAGATGCCCAGAAAAAGCTTAATTTGATTTAGAAGAGAGATGTGTCTCTAATACATGACCTAACATAGGGACGGGGTCTGTTCCAACACGAGCTGACAAAGACTGACGGGCAGTCCGTCTTCTGTGGTGGCAGACCAGGAAGACCTTGGTTCAGCTGTTTACACAAGACTTCAGATGGTAATAGCTGAGTGATAAAGTTTGCACATAATCAGGAGGCACTAGTCATCTTTCAACCCTTGTTTATGCTGATAGAAAATCAAAATACTAAAAGTTCACAAGCAGGGATAATGCAGTGTACCCAAGAACTCCATTTTACCAGTGTGACTGCATTCTCAGTACCCTTTTCATCTGACCTGAAACTATATTCTCAAAAAGCAGTTTTCAAAACCAGTGTAGGCAGTGTCCAACAGAACACAAAGATTAAACTAAACCTTGTGCAGAAAACCTTCCAGTGTGCCACACTGTTAATATGCTCTAAAATATACAGGGGTGACTTTTTTTGAGAAAAAACACATAAGCATTTCTATTTATTATGTAATTAAAATGCTCCTCTTTCCCCTCTAATGTGCAAACAGGGTACCTTTTTTCTTCATAGTTTACAGATGACACACAAAATGATTTTACAGACTTTCAAAGAAATTTTGCAAGGGAGACAGGAGGACTTAGGTAAGCAGAGTAAATACACCTCTATAGTAAACAGTTTGTGCCTTTGAAATGTTCTCATTCATTATGTAATTTAGAGGTAAAATCATAAGCATTGAAACACTGTCACAACATTCTCTGCTCCAGCCAAAGAAAAAAAATGAATCTAGCATTACTGAAATATGATCTGACATTTGTCCTTAAATGAAGAACAAAAGTTTAATAGCTCCTGTTGCAAGGGCATTCATCACAGAGTATCTGAACCCAGCCTCAATGCATTAACACATTTCACTAAAAATATTTTGGTTATTAGTGGTGTTCCCAGCATCCTTTAAACATAATATGCCAGTTAGCACAAACATATCATTTTGCGTGTGAGTAAATGTGATTTTAAATATACCTTTTGCATGGAGGCTGGAGACGTCTATTCTCCTGTCTGTACAAGCTGCTCTTTGCAGTTAGCTTAATAATGCTTTCTCACATTTCACAAAAAGACTCATCCAAACTCACTGAGGGAATTCCCGAAATGACTACAGAATTTCAGCCAGAGCCCCCAGACCGGAGCATGAACCACATAAAGATTTGGCTGCCTTTCACACATCAAACAGCTCCCGGTCCGTAATTTAAAATAAATTAAAGAAGCAGCAATTAAAAATTACAGAAAGCACAACTGTCTCTGCAATCCCTGCAACCGCTCTGTGGGTTGCTTCATCCCAAAACTGTATAAACTAAATTTTAAAGAAGTGTTTCTCTCTCTATGGAAGTCCTTCGTGCATATTTCATATTACTTACGGTATTTAAGAGCAAAACATCAACGACATTAGGTGTCTCAGTACAACTGATGCAGAATTGAATGTCACAAATGTTGGCACATACAAGCACCAAGGTAACGTCTGTCAACTACAAAGAAGCTAAAGGATTTCCTTGCAGAGAATCCAAACACTTGAAAGAAGTTACACATTACTTTTGTGCTACTTATACTTAATAACTAAGTGGATAGGAAAACATGCGGTTTTCAGTTTTCTGTCTGAAAGCAGAGGTCCCTTAAGAACCATTTTAACATAAGAATTTTAATAATTCAGCTTTACCCCTAATAATCTATACTTGCAAATATTTAAAAGAGCATGCATCCCACCAACAGTTCCATATAGAGCTGAGTTGTAATACAGCAGGCTGAAGATAAAGCTGCTGCAGATGTGCAAATTAGCACAGTGTTAACTGAACATCTATTGTAGATAAAAAGGGAGCTAAAGGCATGAGTTACTGTGCATGAGTGATGAGTGTCAATAACGAGCTGTATAAATCATAGCCAAACTAAGCTTTGCTTACCTGTTGTATGTTTATAAGGAGGATTAAAATAAAGTCTTTTCAGTACAGTAATGCCTACCTACATCTCATAACAACAGAATTAAAAATATATCTAAATCAAATGAGTATACAAATATATTTATTGATTCCAAATAGTAAAATTTTTTTTCCTATGGCTTTCCATTTTGTTTTATTACCTTAAAAAATAATTCTGGCATACTATAACAAATACTTACACATCAGAGACACAATATATAAACCCAATTGATTAACTACATTAGCAAAGAGGAAAAAACAGAAAAAAGAAAAAATTTTCTGTGATGACCAGTAATCATACACTCCCTTTACCACAGCCACTCCCGTCTCAGACACAAGGACTATTTGTCTCTGAGAATTCTTTTTAGCTTGTATGAGCACAGTTAACTGTTTGACTTGTTCTGCAAGTTGCTTTTAATTGCTTTAATGCGAAAAAACCAGTGATAATTAAATTATCATGCAGATCTCCCAACCGTGTTGACAGTTTCAGTAAGAGAAACATCACATTAAAACACACTTTCACAGCATAGAGTAAACCATGAACAAACCCTTGGAAATTGGCCATGTTGATACTAGCAGTGAAAGCAGAGTAAAAACATTAATACAAGATAACATGCTATAGCAAAGTGACAATTATAATCGACTTTAATGATTATTTTCAGAAGAACAGAGAGAAGAAAAATATCTAACATACAACTTTTGTAAACCTAGTAAACTCATACTCCTGTGATGCCCAAATGAGTATTTTTCTTTACATGTTCTGTGTGAATTTGGTACTGATAATTTTGTGTATAGCATCTAGATTAATGCCATTACATTTAGATTTGCTAGAGAAAGAACAGAGATCTTCATTGCCAAATACCCCAGATCAGGTCATGCAGCACTATACGACAACCCTTTCTTACAGAACTATTCCAGACATTCCTGGAAGTTTACAGAATATCCTTTAGGCATTCTGACTTTCATTTGTATCTCTGGAGGTAGATTTGGGGTATATGGACTTGCACAGGTGGATTGCTGGGTCTCTCAATACCGTCTTTTTCCTCAGGCTGCTTTACCCTTCGGCCCTGTTAGACTTCCCATTAGACTTTACATTTTGGTGCTGTACTAGAGGAGTTCAGAGGACAAACCCTATCATTTATAAAGAGAATCTACCCGCTAGATTCCCACCCACCCCAACCTTTGAAACTTCCTGACTCAGTCTTTAACATGCCTTTGCTACTTTTCAGCAGCAGACTCAGCTAAGGAAATCCACGTCCCAGCTTCTAAGTCTCCACGAATCTCTGTGTAAATTCACGTAAGGTTTTGTTCAAGACACAGGCAGTAACTCCAATACGCTGCTGATCTTAAATGAAGGCTGAATTCTTACGCCTATGGCAAGCATAATAGTTTTCAAAAGGAAGATTTATTTCAAATCTTACCTTGAAGAATGACCAGAATTTTGACTGACTCAAGGGCCTATGCCAAGAGTGGCTAGCACTGAGCATGGAGCCGAGTCCCTGGGGACTGGAAGTCAGTCGGGTGGAATTCAAGGTGACGAACTGCCCACTCCGTACTGCCAGCCAGCACATTCCAAAAATAGAGCACTGCATTGGCTAGGGAAGGGATTTGGTTACAGCAGAGAGAGGATATTACTAGCACAGTGTATGTCAGCTACCCCTTGTCTCTACCAAATAATACCTAGGGCCCAGCGTTCAAAGACAGTTAAGACTATCCCTTGGTTTTGAGCCAGAAGGTTTAATCCCAGAATTCACTCCTACCACAAAATTTGTGGTGTAAACTAGAAGGTTGTCAAAACAACACCTGCAAATGTGCTCACAGATCAAACAAAATGTTTCATTTGCAGCTACACTTTACTGAAAGTGCAGAAGCATTAGGCTACTGGTTTTTATGGTACACCTCCACACAGTTGTGGAAGCAGCATTTCCTGTAGATGAAACTTCATTGAAAACTTGCTCTTTCTCACGGCAGGTTTAAAAAAAACAGCAAAATGAGGCCAGCATGACAATACTCATACTACCCTTCAGAAGCATAAAGGGTCTTTTCTACACTAAAATACCTCCTCCCACCATATACATGTATGTAGACATAAACACTACATACGTGGATGGTTTAAGACAAGCTTAACTGATGTGAAATTGATTGCTTTTCCAAGTGTCCATATAGGACATGAAATTTGGTTCAGTTTTATCAGTTAGAATTCAGGTTTCCCAACTTACCTAGCCTAGAGGAGTGCAAAATCTGTGTCGTTTTACCAGGCACACATTCTGCCTACCTTGATCCTGCACATGCTAAATGCCAGCAGTCACCTCACATGGAATACTGCTGTGGCCCGTCTCTGTATATGCTAATGGCTTTTCAAGGTATACACAGCTCTGCTGTGGAAAAACAGGTTTGAAAGACACAATGAGCTACCTTTATTCCAACATCTTCTCACACTTACTAGCACATACTAATCAATTTGAGATATAGATATACTCATACAAAAAGTCCAGAAAACATGCTTCTAAATTTGCGTAACCAAGTATGCGCTGCCCCAAGATTTTGCTGGTCCTCACAGACAGATACTGTGATGTAAATGGCATGTGTATAACACCACTCTAGCTAACTGATTTGTCAACAGAAACCCAGAAAGTGGTTTCAGGCCTTTTGGAAAACCAGGGCCTCCACGGGAGTACATGACTCACATCTCCTTGAGACCCTAAGTGCTGTCAAGGAGATGAGAAAAGATATTGGTCATTTTAGGCTTTCCTTTTACATCCCTGTCCTTCTCCCCTCATTCATAACGACACCAAATTTACACTTTTTGCTTGCAAGCAGCATATTAAGTACAATTAAAATCCAATTAGGAGCGAGTTGTCCTTGAAGTCTTTCTGTTTCAAACATAAGAATTATCACCTCTCCCAAGTTTAACAGCATAGATTTCCTTTCCAGCATATTAAACACTGATCTTCAAGACTTCAAGTTATTAGAAGCTTAATCTAATAATCACAAAGAAACTATTATTATACTATTAGAGAAACATCTGTCAACTGTGTTTATAATTTTGAAGAAACTATGCGTTAATGAGATCCTGTGCTTTGTGTTCAGACAATGCCCAGTAGATTATGTCAGTGTCCTACAAATCCTGCCATTATAAAGTACAAAGCACAGCTTTTACATTTTATCACTCTTATAAAACATTCAACAAGATTTTCTTTCAAACCTAACACTTTTTTTTGGATTGGAATAACCTTCTTAGCTGACATCACAGCACTACCTAAATAAAACAGATACCAAAGTTCACATTAACATGATAAACATTTGGAATGTAGAATTTGATTATTTCAGGGGTCTTAAAAGGTTTTTTGAAGAGTGAGACATAAAATAAAAGAAATAAAAATGTAAAATAACCCACTCTTCTGCTATAAATCATTGAGCTCTTTTTCCCAAATCCATTAATAAAAACAGTGATTGTATTTCATGTTACAGTTATCTACAAAAGACCATTCTTAATTGCTCTTAAGGCATCATGTTTTACTTTAGCCAGGTTCACATTTTATTATAGAAGACTAATGGGGCATAGACTCCCAGCAGAACTTATTTTAAACCTTGGACCAGTCAACTATAAAAAGGGTATAAAAATAGTTATAGAGGCATAATAAAAATTAAAAACTATAGCTAAGCTTTCAGATTTACAGGTGTAATAAAATGTGTCATAAACTTTTGCTTTCATTCCAAAGCTTTGTCGTAAGAACACGCAGAATCTTTCACCATTTCAAAAGTGTACGTTTGAATGTTAAGTCTTTCTGTTTGCATTTTTAGTTCATAGTCTTGCTTGGGTACATGTACTCAAACATGAGTTTGAGGTTCATAGTCTTGCTTGGGTACATGTAATTTCTTAAAATTTATTGTTATTTCATTAAATATCCTTGCTGATCAGAATGCAAGAGTGATAAGAAGGAGAACCATTACAGGATAACAACAACAACTTCATGGCATTTCTTGTTAATAAGGTAATAACAGGAGGCCTTCAGGCTTTCTGCTTCGAAGTTTACTTAACCAAACTACTTCTGTTATTATCTTATTAACCAGAACACTCAAGTTGTCACTACCCTAATAATAATCCAAACACCTACTGTATTAATTTATCAAATTAGTTAAGAAATCAAATAACAACTTAGAGCTAGGAACTTATAAAAACTCACGATATTAGGCAGAGATGACCTTGTCTGTATGTAATACTGAATGAGTGCTGATTCGAGACAACAGGTGATGCTATGCGGTTTGCAGCAAGATCTCCCTGAAAAGACTGAAAGCCTGACCATTTAACAGATGTAAATATTTTCTAGATCAAAAAAATTAGCACGTGTGTCCTTAAATATTCAGCTCATGCCATCTTGCCTATTTGTTTTTGTTTATTAGTTGCAGTGGGATACTATTTGATTTTGTTTCCAAATTTTTGTATTGATGTAGCTGAGCTGCAGCTCAACTAGAAATTTCTTGATGCTGAGGATATGATTTGAAAAAACAGTCTTTGTAAAAGAAAGAAATCCAGTAAAACTTTATTGTTCCAGTGGAAAGTGATCTGAACAGTCAGAACTCCCTCAAACTTGTGGGGGCT
>NW_010250617.1:0-13519 GCF_000690775.1 Eurypyga helias | reverse complement strand
GTGGGAAGGCGGAACGGAACGGGACAGCAGCCTCTAACGCAGGCGCAAGAATCCGTCCCCGTGCTGGGTCGTCCTGGGGGAATGGGAGGAGCGGGCTCCCTTCGGAGGATAATAAACTCTGGAATGAGGGTGTGGGCTCCTGCCTCTCGCTCCCCCCCTCATTCCAGTTGCATGATGACACCACCTCCTACCATCTCGCTGGCCTCTTTGCTTCTTTCTTTTTTTTTTTTCCTTTTTTCCCCAAAATCGCATTTTGAAGACAACCAAAAGTAGAACGTGTTCTGGGTGTGGCTGCGTCTGATTTACCCAATAGCCAAAGTGGGGGGGGACCACTGAAGGGGAAAGACGGCTCGTCCGAAGGGAGCGGAGACGGAGGGCTGCAGTAAGTGATGGGGACCCTGTCTATTCTCCCAGTGCTCCTCAGGGTAATTATAAAGTAGAAGAGAGTGGAGGGAGATAACCAGGGTGAGCTTTGCATGTTGGCCGTGCATGTGGAGTGGGGCTGGATGAGAAAAGAGATGGAGACAGGAGAAAGGAGGTGTAAAGGGGGAAAGGAGGTGGAAAGAGAAAGCAGATGGAGTTATATGCTCAGTCCGTAATGTTTCAGAAACATCCAGAAAACTGACCAAATTAGAAAGGAGACAGGTACGAGGGAGGTTGGGATAGACCAAGTGGTCTTCAGAGGGAAATGGAGGCAGCAAGCAAAGAGTTCCTGTGCTCTAGGCCAGGGTATTCCTGTTCCTGCCTTACCTTTCCTCTGACTTCTCTCTCCTCCACTCCACAGGTATGAAGACCTCTGGAACTTGTATACTGTTGTGTCTCTTAGCATTCTCCTTATCCCCAGCTGGTGAGTCCTTATGCCAGGGGGGAGGATTTCTTCTCCACTTTGGCCCTGTGCAGTTTCCTACGCAGGCTAATGTGCAATGATCCAGGAGAAAGACGGAGGCATGCAGATGGACAGTGAAGGGGGAAGGGCTGAACAAGAAAGGCAAGGTGGATATAGGTTGTGAGGAAAAATTTAGGAATTGGGGGCTGGTTCCCATATGTGTCCAGTCTTTAGTAAGTACTGGGAGTTGCAAGAGACAGACATCCGCACCCTGCCCTGCAGAGATGCTTGGGTAAGCGAAACAGCCAGGTCGAGTTGAGGAAGAAGGTTAGCTGTTCTTACTGTAAACTGGGCTGTACTTCACATGGCTGACCACCTGTGTTTGCATGATTTGCAGAGCATTTCCCAGTGCTCCACAAAACTTACTTTGTCATAGTTGTGAAACCTTCAGTCACTGGCAGATCCTGCTAGAATGGCCCCATTCCAGGTTCCTCGTCTGCCAGGTTTTGTAGTCCTTTGTGCAGCTGTTTTGAGAAACCTAACCTCCCTAGTTCAAACCACTCTTTGCTGTTTGTTGTTCTTCTGCTTTGTTGCTCTGTGTCTTTGCTTGCTTCGAGCTGCTTTGGCAAAAAAATTAGGTGGGGTCAAATTTGTTAAAAAACAAATCCGAAGCAAGTGGGTAGCACCAGACATTACAGCCTGAAAGAGCAAAATAAGTTAATTCCAGTGAATGGAGAAAGCTGTGCTCAGCAAAGACTATGTAGGAGACAGATGACTGCACCTATCACATTCAAATCAGGTTACTCCAATCTACTCTCCTCAGTCCTGCCCTCATGCTGAAGTCTGATTCTGCTCCAAGTAGCACTTTTTCCTGTAAACATGCACTGTAGAGGATGTCATGTTTGTGACTGTAAAGCAGGGAGGAGAGGCATCCAAGAGATGAGGTTGTAGGTGGCCTGCAAAATTAGAGGCAGAAAAAATAGGCTGTGTTTTTATGATGCATGAAGGAGGACTGAAAGGAATATTTATTTCTGTTGTGTATTTTGTTGTAGCATTTCTGAGTTTTATTTGTTTTAACTTGGAAAAATAACAGGAATCACCAGTTGGTCTCTCATGTTCTCTTACAGTTTTGAGTGAGCTACAGATTCAGTGAATTGGGGTTGCGGTTTTCTCAGACCTCAAGGAAGAGTTTACTGCAACTAGGACAATAAAGTCTGATCATATACGAAGCGTATGAATTAGGTACCATAGCAAATGCAAACTGTAGTGATTGAAAAGATCATAAGAAGGTTACCTCCTTTGTCTCCTCTCCTCATACACAGAGGTTTCACTTCACTTGTGTCCTGTTTTTTTAGAATTGGACCTGTCTTTTAGTTGTCTCCTAGGGAGAGATGGCAGGGGCAGAAAGCTAGTAAGAGCTGACTTTTCAATGTCAGAAAAAAAGCCAGGGGAGCCTCCCACCTTTTTCTGTGTGACTCCTGTTTCAAATCTGGCACCATGGGCTTCTGCAGTGGTTTCAGAATTTATGTCCTTCCATTTGTATCAGAAACAAATGCGAAAGTGTTCAATGTAATTTTTCTCCTTTACTTGTTACCATTAAGAGATCAGCCAAGACAGGGAAAGTTTTGGGCTGCACTATGTTGTGCACTTAAGTTATTATGCACGTCTGGATCTGGCTGGGTCAGTTGCCAGCAACTGAGCCCTTGTTGGCAGCTGGGTGGGGAAGGGAATAGCCGGGTCCACCAATTCCTGTAATGCTGCAGAGCAGGATTATGTAGGGATCCCAAGAGTCCCTCTGCAGCCTGCAAGTAACTGCTCTTGGAATGAGGAAAAACTAAGACTAAAGCTCTAGATCTGATTGTTTTTACGCATGCAGTGCTCCCATTAAGAACAGAGCGCTGAAGGATGAGTTCGTAAGATGTAGCAGAGTGTACTGTTTTTTGGGCTGGTCCTGCATACATCCTTGCAGTGCCCCAGATCACTGGATTTTTCCTGCCAACTCCTTCCTTCATCCTACCCCAGTTTTGCCGATGTTTCCCTCCTCTGTAGCTAGCAGGAAATAATTTTCCTATTCCTAGCTGCTGTAGGAAGGACCTCTCTCACTCCTTATATTTGGACAAATGAACAGTCTAGTTCAATTTCTCCTCTTTCACACAGCATGCACAGCCAAACCTTCATCATTCTCCTCCAGTGTGCCCAAGGGCTGAGAGGGTAAAGATGCTCTTCTCTGTACTCCATACCCAGGCAGGGTGATGGACCAGATAATCGTTTGCCAAAGGAGCTACAAGACCTGTAATCTGTTTCTTACTGTGCCAAGGACTCCGTCTATGAACCCAAGCAAATGATTTCCATGACTGTTTCCTCTTATAAAATGGAGATAGAGATTTTGACCAAACTCCAGAGCATCAAATGGGGTTAAGTCCAGTAGCAGATCTGGAGGTATTTACTCTCTTGTCCCTCTGCCTAGCCTTTGACCCTGGTGAAAGCAGCAGGGATAGGATCAGGACCCGTTGCATTCACAAGTTTTTAAAGAACAAACTGATCCAGCAGTGGAGGCTGAGGCAGAGAGGAGAGGGTTTCTCATTTCAGCGGAGGACCATGGTGTCTCCTGGACAAATAAACATCTCCAGAAAAAAATCACAAAGCCTGGAGACTATAGAAATCCCTCTCTGTCCTTTCTTCACTCCCTTCTCTTTTTCTCCTGCAGACTGGTTTCCCTGGGTGGTCAGTGGGCAAGAACTGGAAAGTGCAAATGGTAAGTATTACAGGCATGTTACGTACTAAAGACTGCATATGCGACCCAGTTGTCCTGCTGCTTACAGCCTCTTTAATTGCAGATGCTGTTCTTAGTTTCCTTGCTAACATTTCTAGCTTGCCTTTCAGTGAAGATTAAACAAGCCCTCCAAGGCAACCTGCTAAGTGTTGTGTATTCTTTACAAATAATTCAGTAGTGTTGGGGTCCTGAACACTTAGCTGAAGCACATGAAGTTATGTTCACAGTCAGGGGTTGTGGGAGATCCATGAGAGCTTCAGACTTGAGATGCTCAGGGAACTCTACAGCTACTCCAGAAAATGCCAAGAAAAAGGGTGCACAAGCGGCATGGTCCTTTAGCAGTGAGGCCACTGCGAAAGGATATCGACTGGTCTTCATACTGACTGTGGTAGTGGGGGTGAATTGCTTTATCACTCTGGACCTTTTTCCATTTCCGTGACATGATAGGATAAAATGAACGTATATTTGCGTTGTGCTTCAGCACCCAGAGAACCACAGGGGCCTGCCTTTGCTTCACACTGAAGCCCCTGGCTAAGCCATCAGACATCTCCCAGCCATGATCCTGTCGCGTGCAATACCTCAGCTTTGCCGTCAGCTGCCTTTCAAAGAAACTCTGCTGTTGAATTTCTGTAGTCAAGGCTAGGTTCTGGAGTCGCCTCCCTCCTTCCCTGCAGCGGGTACCTCAGCTGTCTGTCCTACTGCTGTGCAAGCCCTCAACACCGTTTCAGTCGTCTTTCCTTCCCATCAAGATGCCCACAGTTGCCATATCTGACAAGTCAGAATATGAAGTCAGAGTTCAGAAAGGGTTGATGCAACGTGTACACTAAGAAATCTAGTCCTAGGCCAGTCACTGAAAAGGGGGATGGATATGTGTGGGATGTGGGTACTGTGGTTATTTATGTATTTACTGGATTGGATCCTACTGTCTCATGAGTCTCCCATGGAGGCCAGGGTAATTCAAGCTAACTATGGCTAGCTATGTAAGGGACCACAACGCAGAGAGAAGCTCTCTCAAGGATATTCTCTCTTTTCCAGGTGAAGTTAGCACCAACTCCCTTATCAGCACCTCTGGTAAGCTCCTATCTTTTGTCAACTTCAGGCTTATTTTCCACTTTTCTTCCTGCCTACATACCCCCAAGTATTACCCATTATGTTCAGAAACTCCTATTCCCTGGTTTTGACATCTAGCAGCGCTTGTGCTCTTCCAGCATTTATGGCTGTCTGAGAGTCCTTTTTGTGCTCCGTGCCGGGGGATGAATTTGGGGGGCTTAATGGCGTGTTCTCCAAGGAAATGCCAATCTCACCTGGTTGACTAGAGTCTCTGAAGCTGTTTGCACTGCAGGAAGCCATGAAATCCAAAGCTCACACAGCCTGGACTTCCAGAGAAGGTTGCAAGAAGGAAGAGACTAAATGACAAGAGAGAGAAATTGGTCATATTCACCTGTTAACTGGGTGGCACTGGGACACGGTTTGTGTCTGCTGACAGTTAGCAGCTGTGCTTGAGTGATCAGGAGAAAGAAGGGGGCAAAAAAAGGCAAGACAGTAATAAAGCAAACTGAGCAGTGGTGGGATGGGGAGGTGGAAATAACTGTTCTCATAGTACTGTCTTCCCTGCTGTGCCTGCGGCTGTGTCACTGGGGGGCAGCAAAATGTATGTGAAAGATAAGGTAGATGGAGGGTGCTTGAATAAGAGCACTTGGAGCATGCAATGTGCCTCCTTAGAGAGCCAAGTCTTGCTGTGGAGATAGCCCCAGGGGAAGGACACAGCGCTGGTGGGAGGGTATGCATTTACAAGATAGGCTAAGCCTGCCAGACTTGAATGGAGGAGAGGGCCAGAGGCTGAAGAGTGAGCTTCCACACTTTTTCCATGTGTCCTGTTTCGAATCTGGCACCACTGGCCTTGGTGATGGCTTCTCTCTCTGCTGGGGCAGTCATTCAAGCACATCCCTCTGAGGTGTGGGGGGACCAGGCAGAGAAAGGGAGAACACATCTTTCTGATGACATGGTTCAAAAGACAGAGGAGAGGCAGCAGCACTTGGCAGTTGCTGGGAGGTGTGCTGTGTGCGTAGGAGAGCTCATCTGAGAGTGGGGTCCCATTCTCCAGGACAGCAGTTCCCTGGTCTCTTCTCTGCCCTGTGACTCTGCTTACCATCTGGCTCGAATATTGTGGGTGAAGCAGACCAGCTGCCAGGGGACAACACTGGAGGAGAAAAGTGGAAGCACAATGTCGTATACACAAAGTACCTGATCTTCCCGGTGGCGATGGGAGGCGAAAGCAACTCATGTCAGTCTCGTGTTCAGTGTGTGAGACCTGACAGACTGTAGAAGGGTAGGCAAGACTTGGTGTTCAGGCCAAACTGGGAGCTGCTAACCAACATCTATATCTGAAAAGACTAAATGTGAAGCCTTTACAGCAATTGTTGGCTTCAAAATGCTTGTTGTTGAGGGATCAAGAAGAAACTCTTCACAAAGGATATGCCATGAGACCCATCTTTCTCTACAGCATCCCATGAGCTCTAACATCCAGCATATTCGCAGGGAAAGCCTGCAGTCAATCAGACAAGTCAGATAACATCACCATCAACATGGTCTATGAACCAGATGTGGGATGGCTACTGGTCAGGAGTGGTGACCCATCAGCAGAACTTTGGGAGGGGGAGGAAGATTGAAAGCTCAAGTTAAGATCTTTCACAACATCTTCTCTTTTTCCAGAGGCAGCTGTCACATCACCTGTCCTTCTTAGTCCTGGTGAGTTTATTCTATGTTCACAGCCAAATGTTGTGGACTCCTCTTCCCTCTCCTTGCCCAGTCTCATGCACACCCCGAGTCCTGCCACCCCTGACTGCTCATAACTGCAGCCCCGATGCCCAAAAGTCTCCTTCTCTCTCTACACTTATGTGTTTTGTCTGAGCTTCTGGTTGACACTATGGCACGTGAACAGGAGACGTTTAAGTCCTCTGTAATTGTTGGTGAAAACTTGCATCTGGCAGTCTGTCCTCTGAGTTCCTTTCCAGTTTGTCACTGGGTAAATAATATGAAATGTACTGGTTTACTGTGGTATGGGTGAGTTGCTTTATCCCTTGTTTAGAGGGAACCACAAACCGACCTTCTTTTGGTTCCTTGTCATGGACGTTAAAGAACAAGCAGTCTGGGGGTGCTGTTTCTTAAAGGAGTCACTGTTCCTTAGGAAGAGGCAGTCACAGGCTCCTCTGCTTCTTGTCTAGATGGATGGCAATTGCAGCAACTAAAACATTTACCTGACCTTTTGAACTGTAAGTCGAGATGCCCATACAGTGTAATATTGAACAGTAGGGGGTAATGATTTATGGTAAAGCTTGGACAGACTTTTAGCATTGTTGGCTGGATAGCTGGCACTATATACCTGTCGGATTTGTACCTTCTCTTAAGGTTTCATGTCAGTAACAGTGAAATTTTTTTCCACATCAGAAGTTACAATGGGCAGCTCTTGAAAGAGCTTTCCAGTTACTTGTTTTGTCTAGGAAGGAATCATGATAGATCACACTAACATTGCTACCCTCTGTCTTCCAGTTCAGTCTGACAGTGAAACTACGACCGCTTCATCAGGTACATTTAAGTTTGCTACCTACACCCCCTCCCAGACCCACTTTCATCCACCCTGTTATCTCTCCAGGCAGGTGCTGGCCAAGCACTCAGCTTTGTCTCTTGGAAAATTCGTTTCACCCTGTTCCTTGAGTTAGAAGTACTGGAGAATGACAGTAGTGGAAGCTGAAGTCTTCTGCTGGGTGGCATGCCCAGGAGAGGAGGAACTGGCAGATCACCAGACCAGACACTCTGGGTCAATATTCTGTCATTTTCAGTGGCCAAGACTTGGCATTTCAGAAAGAAATGGAAGAAAATCCATCATAGTTCGCGATGGGGTTGATTGTCCAGAAAAGAAAGGAATCAGATTTGTGTCCTGAAGTGTGAGATTGAAGATTTATTAGAAACGTGTCTGAAACATGAAACTACAATTTGCATTTGGTTTATTTGTGTCTGTCTCCTCTACAGTATATGCCTTCCGTATTGAGGATTCCTAGTGGGTTTGTTTTGCACTTCACTCAACTTCCCCTTTGTATTACGAGGCAAGGCGATCAGAAATGTCTGCCTTATTTTCCTCTTCTCTAAACATATCCCTGTCTCTCACAAGAGAGTGGAAAATAGAGGCTAGGGGCCCTCCTTAGAAGCCTGGAGGACAGTACCTAGTGATTAAGTTTTATGTGTGCCAGAATGAATGCACCTGCCAGTGATGCTGGATTGCACCTCTCTGTGTGTGTTCCCAGATTGTCGTGAAGAAAAGTTCCCCTGCACACGCCTGTACTCTGTTCACAAACCCGTAAAGCAGTGTATCAGCTACCTCTGTGTTACAAGGTAAGAAACCAGCAGTCCCTAAGAAAAGCCTTAAAAACTCTCCAGAAATGGCATGGCCAGTTCAGCAATTGTTTCCTTTGAAGACTAGAGGTTCCCTCAGGGAACCAGTTGGTGAGATGAATTCCATCCTCAGATTGCCATTTAGGGTGAATAATTAAAACAGCACAATAAATATTATCTCTGCACCACTAAAGAGCTGTAATATTCCCTATATTGTAATTAGTATTTAAGGGTTTTGGCCATTTCATGAAGTCTTGTCAAAGATTACTTTCCTGTGACACCAGCCTTATTGTAAACTAACTAATCATAAAAATTTAGGATTTGCCTCATTATTAGTGAATATACGTTTATTGCCTGTATCCCTTTTTTGTTTCTTTGGGTCCCTGTGCCTTTTGCTGCTGTCCTTGGTGTGTTCGTGGTGGTCCCTCAGTGTGCGTCGCATGTACATAATAAACAAGGAGGTGTGCTCTCGCATTGTCTGCAAGGAGAATGAGGTCATGCAAGGTGAGTGAGAGCACAAGTTAGCCTAGAAGAATAGTTGCAGCCATCCAATAGAGTCTTCAAGCTAACTACCCTACCCCAATCCATATGTAATAGTTTCCCTGGACTTGGTTTTGGGGAGCGCTGATACAATGCAGCCTGGCATCCAGTACGTGTGCCATGAAAAACACTGGGAAGTAGATACTGTACTACCAAGAAGTATGAGAGCTCTGCCTTCCTCTCACTTGCCCATACTCTACTAGCCCCAGAGACGCCCTTACTCAAAGTTGCATTCCTTTGTGGGTAAAGGTTAACTCAGTATTCATGAATAAAACCATGAGCCAGTCGAGATTTCTTACGCAGTCTTTGTTGCAGCAAAATATGAGTGATTTTAATATGTACTGTACATGAATAACGCCAGAAGGAAATTAATAAAGGCCTAAGGACATGTTCACTTGCCTCATGTATGTGAGGATTTAGCGGTTCCAACAGTTCCTGTAGACGCAGTGAAGGATGTACCTGTAACTATTCTGGTGGTGAAGAATTTGACAGAAGCTTGATTATCTGTCAACATGTGTGTGTCTGCTGTGTCTTTAGATGAAATCTGTCGCCAGCTGGCTGGCCTTCCTTCTCGACGTCTCCGCCGATCTGGGCAACCCCCACATCTCCCTTGCAGACAACTCCTGGAGCAGCAGCGCAGCAGGCCTGGTGCTCTGTGAGCTACCAACAGTAGGAGAGAAAAAGGAAGGGAGAGATGAGAAATCATCATTCACTACCTACAACCCAAGATAAATCCTTCTCGCTTGTGATTTCCCCATCATCTCCTCGCTTCTCTGCCTTCCCCCACATACTCTTCTTCAGGTGCTGCAGTACACAGAGTCACCTCTCTGCTAGTCTGTCATGGTGGCTGTTGTCATCTTCTGAATCTGTTGCTGAGGATGTGGGATGCTCCTCTTGTTTCTCCAAACTCTGTTTGTCAAGCCATGGACTGCTCATTTCCCAGAGGTTCTTATAAATGTGCTGCATCTTCCCTGCTTTGCCCCTGCAGAGACATATGCATGGGCACAGGGTGGAGTCCTCTCCAAGCTGCCCTAAGCTGCATCTCCTGGAGAAGTGCAAATCTTCATGCCCTAGGACTCCTGGCCTAGGTTTCTTGCATGGATCAGTGTGAGTTTGGATATGGTTCATCAACATGAGCACCCCTGGTTCTCCTGAGTCACTAAGTTTGCTGTGTGATAGCACAGCCACCTCCTGTGTCTGATGGCCTCAGAAAAGTGACAGAACTGGGAGATGAGCTGTTCTCAACCCAAGGCAAACCTCATTGTCCCTGTATGGCAGCAGATCATTTATAACTACCTCTGGGAAGTTCCTTGTCTCAAGCCCGTTGCCTCCTTCACACACAACTGCTACCAAAAGGAAGAATTCTGGATTTAGTATGGCATTATATTTTTTTTCAAGAAGATTATGATGGAGTAGAGTGCTGCCTCTTCCTCTCCCGTCTCTCCTCTCCCCTGTTCTGTCCTTCTCTTCCCACTGAAGAAATCTCTTGATGATCATCCCAGAGAAGTTCCAGAGAGCAGTAAGTATTGCTGCTTCTGCTCCAAAGCCCAATAGACCCCACAAAAAACCTGTGTGTCCTCACAGTACTGGGAACTTGCAATGAATTAGCTTGTCCTGGTAACTTGTCTTGGTCTGGCTACCTCCACAGTCTCCAGTTGCTGAGCCTGCTTTCAGTATCTCCACTTGAGTTCCTGCTTCCTGACTTGGGAGCTCCTGCACAAAGCAGAAAGGAGTCACAAATTGGAATGGGATATGGGAGAAGAAACATTATCTGGGATCCTTGGGTTTTCCTGCAGATGCTCTGGCTGTGCTGACCTGCACAGAGCCAGTTGCTGGTGGGGAGGCAAATGTATCTGCACGTATAAGCATAGAGGTAGGCCAGCCTGGGGAAAAGAGTTCACTCTGGTAGCACTGGAAGTCTGTGGTCTGCTCTAGAACTTTGGTTTCCAGATATATGGGCAGTTTTCACTATGAGACTGGGTAGGGTAAACGGGGAAGAGCCGTTTGAGGTATATTAATCACTTCTTAGTGGCATGATTCTGTGGGTCACCTGAGCTGAGCAGCAGAGCTCACTGCGGCAGCAGATCAGCAAGACCCTGTCTCTAGGATCTCTGATCATTGTTCCAAGCTAACAGAAAGGCAGTTTGCTAGAGTAGGCATTCACACCCTTCACATAATATACACTGCTGCTGAACTGAGTACCATTCAGCCTTGCAGGAGCACCGCTCTGCTGCACAGGGGCAGACAGCTCCCCAAGGAAAAGAGCAAAACAATTAATGTTAGAGCGTCTCCCAGGACTCGGATGTCTGCACCATGCAGCAAGAAGCTGGTTGCGTCCTCTGTGTAGGGGTAGACACACCTGTGCAGGCACGAAGTTGTTCCATATAAGGTCAAAATTGGCCATAGATGGGCTGAATCTTGATGCATTAGTCCAATATACAGGAGGGAGGATTCCAAGCTAGGTGGTGGCTGGAATTTCATCCCATACATAGCAGCATGGCACCCACACACAGAGGACTCCTTGAGTACTCCAGGCTCATGAGATTAGAGATGGTGGAGGAATTACTCTGTACTGAGAGTACGCACATTTCTGAGAATGGAGGGCACTGAGCTAGATCTCAAAGACATTCAAGCCACTGGCAGCCACTGACTTCTGTGGTGGGATGCCTGTGGAGTTTTCCTGTGTGGAGGAAGGTAGGATGGAGATGAGAAGTTAGAGGAAACTATTGGAAATTGGACTGGGCCAAGTGTCCACTCTGTATTTAGAGTTGAATGTAACCTGATATAGATATATAACTGTATAACATAGCTACTGTACAGTATATAGGAATTTAACATTAATACAGTTTGGGGAATTGTTAGAAACCTTTCTGTTTCTTGCTTTCAGCAGGGATGGGAAGAGGTGCTCCTCGCCATGAGAACACTGTTTTATTGCTTGAGTCTGTATAATGCATATATTAAAAGAAAATTTATTTCCTGTTATTATTCTTGGCAACTCTCGTGTTTGGATTTATTTGTCTCTGGCTGTATTTCCTCCAGATTGTTGGGCAGACTTGACTCTGGCCCAAATCTGTCATTTGGACCTCTTTACTCTCTGCTAGCACAGTCCTCAACTGCCACCTTCACTTCACTCACGAATCACAGGTCTTCCTGGGAGTCCATTGTATTTTCTAGAGATACAGAAAATTATCTTCATGAATTTTTTCCATGGATAGTTGTACTAGATTTTCCTGACAGTTGTTAGCTGCTGAGCACAGGGATAACTCCTGCCACCCTGTGAGATCTGTGCTGAGAACACATCTTGTCACCGCACAGGTACCACGACTTGCTGGTGGAGAATTACCATCTCCAAGTAAAATGGTGAGATGGCTGAACTAAGAGAAGAGCTGTGATAAATCATCTCATAATCAAAGAATTTGTTCACTAGAGCCATTTAACTCTGTAATAAGTGAAAGACTATATTAAAAATAACACATCTGGGTCAAAAGGATTAGGAAGATTTCATTGAATTTGTGACTTTTGCATAGATATGCCAGGCATGAACTGTACGTCGTCTTTGGTTGAAAAAATGCAGCACGGGGGATTCTAGGCAGTGTCTTCATCTGCAAGCAGTCAAGTCTGCATTTAGATGGTATTTCTAGAACAAAAGTGGCTCTGGCCCAAATTACACATTGAATTGCCTCTAACAGTGCCCCATGGTTCTTCGTGACTGAACTGCACAGTTCAGGTTGTTGCACAACACTGTCCCCTAGGATCAGTGCTTCTTCCTGGCTAGCGTGGCGGAGTCCCTATCTCGGACTGTTAAAATGAAAACAACCTCAGGTTTTTTCAACCTAGGTGTTGCTCCCATCTATGCAAGCCTGACCCTGCTGTGGCTCATGAGCTTGTGGCCTTTGCAGTGTCCTTCCACCAGCTGTGTGAGCAGATGACACCGCATGCCATCGTCCTTTTGTAGTTCAGTGTACCATTCCTTCTCCTTACAGTACTGGAGACCGCAAACAGGCTTCTCCATCTTCAGTCGCACTTATCCCGTACACAGATGTGTCTGCCCTGCCATTCCAACCTGAGCGGTCGTGGTGCTGCGTTGCTGGTCTCTGGACGTCGCCTCTTCTCAGCATCTGCTTATGTTGCCTTCTTTTGTAAGCCTGGAAAATGATTTTAAATATAGCTCCAGCTAGGTCTGGTTTCTCGTGAAGTTGGACTAGCCACAAAGCAAGCTGTCAGAGTCCTATTTTAGAAGCATGATCTAGAGTTTGTGGCTGATTTTCATCAACTCTTCTAACCTGGAGCAGGAGTTCGATGGCCTGCAGCCACCTCCCACGGAATGGTCATTTTGCTGTCACAGCTCCTGGGGTCCTGATCAGCGTTGCCACTTTGAAGGCTGCTGTTCCAAGGCCAGTGCTCTGGTGCCTGGTCCCCAGTTTGAAGAGGTACCTTGCTTTCCGAGGCGTAGGGAGCTGGAGCTCCCTGCAAGGGCAGCTGGCCACACTGACCACTTTCTGCTGTACCTGGAAGGCAAGGTGGTTCCACCTTCCCGTCTCTCCTTCTCCTCTTTGTTCTCTTCCTCTATTTTCCTCATCTCTTTCTTCTCTGCTCATATGTTAACCTCAGAGCCAGAAACAGTGAGGACATTGGGGCTGAAGCGGGACAGCAGGAAGGGTGCTGGATGAGGGGACACACAGCATTGCCAAGCAGGGCCAGGGGCAGTGCTTGGCCCAGGTCAGCTCTCCTTTTCCCTTGCCCTCCAGTTCTGGGGCACTGTGGCACCCCCAGCTGCCAAGCTCAGGATTTTCTGAAGGGAATTACACACCAGTCAGAGCAGGGAGGGGAGAATGACAGGTCAACTTCTGCACCGTGGCAACAGCAACCGCATGCCTGGAGATGGCCGTCCCTGATTGCAGAAACAAGATGAGGAGGAAGGGGAGTGCTGTGGGAAAGCATGGGGAGGCTGTTGGAAGCAGCTGACTTGTCACCTGGAAGCCCCATGTTGC
>NW_010250616.1:24432-76857 GCF_000690775.1 Eurypyga helias | reverse complement strand
TTAAGCAGTACAGGTCCCAACACTGGGCCCTGAGGAACACTGATCGTTACTGATCTCCACTCTCCGCTCAGACATTGAGCCATTGACCACCACTCTCTGAGTGCGACCATCCAGCCAGTTCTTTATCCATCAAGAGTTCTATCTGTCAAATCCATGTCTCTCCAGTTTAGATACAAGGATGTCATGCAGGACAGTATCGAAGGCTTTGCAAAAGTCCAGGTAGATGACATCCGTTGGCCTTGGTGGATAGAGGACGGGTATGACCCCATCGTAGAAGGCCACCAAGTTAGTCAGGCACGATCTGCCCTTAGTGAAGCCATGTTGGCTGTCACCAATCACCTCCTCATTCTCCACGTGCCTTAGCATGGCTTCTAGGAGGATCTGCTCCATGACCTTGCCAGGCACAGAGGTGAGACTGACTGGCCTGTAGGTTCCCCGGGCCTCCTTTTTTTTTTTTTTTTTTTTCTAAAGATGAGGGTTGTTTCCCCTTTTCCAGGCAGCAGGAACTTCACCAAGCCACCACGACTTTTCAGATATGATGGATAGAGGTTTCGCAACCCATCTGCCAGTTCTTTCAGAAACTGGCCCTCCACCCCCTCAATATTCCCCTCCCACATGCTGCAGTTAGCATCCTCTGCTGAGCTGTGTCCCTCTGTACGATGGTAGGGGGTCATACCATGGCAGCCCAGGAGCATTTCCATAGTTTTGCTGGCAGAGGATCTTCCCAGCCTACAAAAGCTACACCTGAGCTCAGGAGCTTAGCAAGCCAGTGACAGCTTAGTAGGAGACAACACCTGAGTTCATCCCACCAGGAGGGTGTCTTCATTCCTAACTGGAACAGCTGAAGCAGGAAAAGACTTGGCCTAGACCACCTTATTTCATAGCCCTCAGAGCACTATATTAGAGACTGGAGACACCCATGTGTTTGTTGTTGTCCTGACTTAGGTGGACATTGAATTTGACTAGGTCTCACTCCCACAGATGTACCCTCCTAAGAACCAAGGTGAGGATGTGGAACTCTATCCCTCTTCCTAACACTCTCCATTTGCAGTGGGGTAAGATTTAGGAACAGAAGGAGAAGGAAACCCTTCAGCCTACAGATTAAGGCACCCACATGTAAAATGTGCACCAGGATTGCAGCCTGCTGTAATGGATATTCAATTCACTAAAATTGCAAAGTGAAATAAACCAAAGAGAGAAAATTAAACAAGACACAGTGAAACCTCTCTCACTTCAAATGGCTTTATAAAGAAGAAAAACTTCAATCTCTCACTTCTTGGAGGATAAAGTCTAATGTATCTAGTGGATAAAAGCAAAGGGGATGGATTTATATTATCAGTTTGCAAATCATAGCTACATTTCTGTGGCTTTTCCTAGAGGTGCCCAAAACAACTCAAATAATTTCACTCTGAACTGAATACAATATGTCAAAAGTGGTTTCAGCTAAAATACTTTCAAGGAGTTTTTATTTTGATTCAACAGTTGAATTATAAATATCAGTTTGCATAGCTTTATTAGTCCTACTTCACTCCTGTTCTTTCAAGAAGAGTAATAAACAAGTAGGTACGTGAGTAATAGCTGATGCAACAAATGTGGAAACACAGTAAGTGAGTTATCAGAAATATCTTGCAATCATTTCCATTTGGCTACATCATCTCTTCTGAAATAAATAGAAATACTCGTGCTAAAGATCAAAGGCAATGTTAAGAGTGGAAAAAGGGGGAAAAAACCACTGAGGTTCCAAATATTCTAATTGCAACAAACAATCAATTAATTAGTAATATTCCTCTTGTGGAAGTCAAAATCCACAGGGCCTGATGCTGTCTCTTACCAGTTACAAGCTACAGTGAGCATGTCAATCTGCAATAATATTGGTGTAAGCCTGTCAGACATTCCTTCCAGGCATCCCTCAAATGACATCCAGAGTGGGCATATGCCTTCCTGCTTCTGAGCAAAATATTTGAGATATGTAACATGACTCAAACTATTTGTGTTGCAGAAGCACCCAAAACATGCACAGCTCAGTTCCTGTTCAGATGGCATTGACACAGACTATTCAAAAGAAGTTCTGCTTTACCAAGCACCAAGTCAGGGCTGTAAGACAACCTGGAAAATAAGCATTTTGCCTTCCTTCTGTTTACATTTCTCACACTGGTCACCAGCTTTAACCTCTCTGCTTGTTTTCTGTTTATTTGACTGCATGCAACAATCTGCACTTCAACGGACAATGAATTGACAGGCATAGGAAACTAATGACAAAAATTTCCCTTAAAAAAAAAAAATCAATGCTTATTTAATCACATAGCATTGCCCCAAATTACAGCAGCATTTGAAGTACTGTCCTGTATCAAGACGACAGCCTTGCATAATAGTCTTAAGTTATCACATTACCCCTAGAGTTCTTGCAACAACGCAGTGGGAAAATAATCAGTGACTGTAAGCTCATAATTGTCCTTTGGGTTACTAGAGATCAATTTAATCTGCCAGAAACTTACCATTAACAATTAATCAGATCCAGACAGTTACTTAACTGGTTAATTAACTATCTGTATCAACTATCTTACTTGTACAGGGAGTTCCTTGATGTGCAGATTTTCTCTCATTTATTGGCTCAATAGAAAAGTTGGATATTAAGCTGGTACTTTGCCACGAGGCAATGACAAACAGGCATTTTAAGGCACTTTCCATAAAAGCTGATGGATCATCCCACCCTGCTTAAGTTGTGTCCCACCCACCTTGGTCCCCAGGACTTGGTGCTTCCAATTGCAGATGAAACTACTGATTCACCATTAGCGTTGGAAACAACCAATCCATTAAAGCATAATCATAAGTTGTAATTGTCTGAATATACCTTCAGTTTTGACCACAATGGGTAAATTTAAGCTTGTTAAATAAAATCTACCATTTGAAAAGACAAAAGGCTTCTTTTCTCAGGCCTAGCAGCAAGAAACTGCATTTGTCACATTATAATACCATTGGTTATCACATTATTTTCAAATGCATTTGAAATTATTCGATCCCCTCACCTGCAAGCAATTCAAAAAGGCAGCTTCTCACTCCATTTGAGAGAGGGCCAGGAAAAACTGGAACGAAGTTCACTGCTCCCGTCTCAGAGACGGAAAGGGTCTGGAGACATCGCCCTGCTTTGATCACAGCCATGTCCTGTCAGTCCAGCCGGGAAGCCCAAGAGCAGCAGGTTACAGGCATTACAGCACTGAGCAAGCAGTTGCGGGAGCCCACACTCAACAACTTTGGGAGGAGAGGGGCTGAAAACAAAGAGGCTCAACACAAGAGAGAGTCTCCAGGTGTCTCTGTGGCCTCCCAAAGAAGAGCAGTCAAAATGACACGCTTAGTGAAGTGTGTCTGCCCCAAACGTGAGTTTGCACGCAGACTGTAGCATTGAGCTGATTCCTAGTATTGTTACGTTTAAAGGCCAACGAAGAGTTTGCAGAAACATCAAGTGCAATACCACAATTACTGCTGCCTCCTAGTTGGCTCTTTTGCTGCAGCAGGCAGTAAAAGCAAGGCAAAGCTAAGTTGACTGCAGAAACGGATGAAGAGTTAGTGCAGTTAAGGAGTCCTTAAGGAAACACTCTGGGTCTAAAAAGCATGTCCCTGGTGTTCTGCCCTCTTCCAAAGATGCACAGTTCTTTGCTAGCCCAGAACGTGAAACACAGAGGGGAGGCAGGCAAAAAAAAAAAAAAAGCCCAAAGCCTATAGCTCCTCCTAAGACAACAGTCTAAGAGGTTCCTCTTGAAGCAAGTCCCTTGTAAAAAAGATACAGATGACAGGAGATGGAGCATCGTTCCCTCCTCCATTTTTTTCAGATGAGCTGTTCACCAAATGTTGTTTTGAGGGAATGCTGCAAGGTGCAGCATCTACAGAGAAAATGAAGAGCATATTTTTCCTCCAGCAAAGGCACAGAACTAATTGTAAGTGTGGATCATCACAGTGACAGGACAATGAGCCATCCTCACTGAAAGGTAGTTCTGCCAAACATATGCTGTCAAGGCATTACAGAAGGTTTTATGCATCCTATGGAAGGTAAAAATTGAAAAAATTAATCACAGCATTAAGCCTCTGCAAAACATTTTATGAATTTGGAGGACAAGGTTCAGAGGAAAATAAAAAAATAGAAAAGGTATTGTCATCAAAACAAACCAGATTTCCTAAAATAAGACTAAAAAAATTGGTTCCGGATAGAGCTGACATGGAAAGGCTGCCTGGCACACCCCGACTTCCAGCTCTGCTCCACACCATTTCAAGGACAATCTGGCTTTGGGGCCCTTCCCTTGGCACACACAGTGGTGTTTTCCTTTCGGTGAATTCTTATTATTTCTCCTCCAGCAGCCATTGGGATGAAAACCCATCCCAGTGGCAGAAGCCCCCCAGGCAGGAAAAGGCCTCCCACTGCCCCAAGGGGCTCAGCCCCCACCCAATCATTGCCAGAGGCGTCTAGTGGGTAGTGATAATTTGATTTAAGGAGCAGAAGCAAAGCTACAGCAGAAGTCATCCAGTCCTTCCTATGTTTACAGCTGCTCCCCACAGCACTATGAATGGAGTTTCCTCCTACGCCCAAAACAGCCAGTTACCTGAGCAGTATTTCCTGACCTGCCGCCCTGACGAGAGATCCAAAAAGGACATGCAGTCCCATTACAACAGGACACAACTGCAATGCAATACATCAGCATAATAGGAGCACACTTCTGGCTTCTGTATTTGAGAACACAAGGCCACAAAAAATTGCTACTGTTGCAAATTTGCTACTGGGTGCAAAAAACTGCACCCTCTGAGGCTTAGATGTGGATTCTCTCCTCCTTTCTTCCACCCAGGCAATGCTCGTTTTATCGACAGCTCTACACTAAAGGCCAGCGTTCACACTTCCAGAGAAATGTCAAGAGAAGAGCTTTTAAAGAGTAAAGCAAAATTATGCTGATGATTATGAGGATGAAGTAAGGAAGAAATAGCTGGGGGATGTGCTGCTTCTTCCATCAAAGATTTCCACTCCACATTCAAAAAGTTCATCAGAAACAGAAGTCTTGAGAGTCCTGTTTGTGTCTTCATTAGAAGATCAGAGGCAGTGAAGAGTTTATCTTCCTTTCACAGTACACAGCGTACGTACACTGTGCTCAAACGTCGCCTCTGCAACAGAGCAATCTCAGCAAGGCAAGATACAGCAATGGCAAACTGCCCTGGCAGGTTGTGCTAGAGGAGGGTGAAACTGCTCCTGCACTACAGTGTAGTTGGTCAGCCACGGAGATTTGCATACAGTCGTCTTTTCCCCATGGGCGAAAGGCATTTCCCAAGGAAGAAGAGAATGGAGAAAACAGGACTGTTTACATCAGAGCTTCTCCAGAGAAATTTAACCAGCACCCATTCCTCAATTCAACATCCAGGTCCACATGATAGTATATGGCATAGAGTTTCTTCAGGATCCAGGACAGAAAATCCAGCAAGCTGTGCGGGCGACTGGGAGACCAGTACTGTTCTCAATATGCCCGAGTTACACCAGATAGGGACTGCTGAGAGGCAAAAATTACCTCTAGGATAAAAGGTCAAAGATATGATGAGCAGGTGCTCTTAGAAACACTTTGCCCTGGGAATCCAGTATAATCATCTCTGATATCCCTGCTTCTAGACTATTTCAGCAATAGATTTGGTTTTCTATTAATCACATTAATTCTCATTATCTGTTCAAACTGCTACCAGCCACCTTTCCTTGATTTCTGTTTCCAGTGGGCAAGAGAAGAAAGCCCGTGATACCAAGCAAAAAGAGCGTATTAAGAAGTATCTCCTAGAATATAGCCCAGTATGAAAAGCAGGTCTTGTCCAACGTGGGTAGCATAACAAGCTGGTTGGCCCTGAGAGCTGAAATAAAACTTTTAAAAACCCCAAACCTATTACTGGCTGCAAAAGACTGCTTTTCTGCAGCCATCAATGCCCCTAGGCATTTAGGATTTATTATGATTCTTGTTTCCTAAACGCTATAGCCTTTGCCAGAACATCTGCACACAGAAATAAATCATTAAAGGTGACTATTCATTACTCCTGCAAATGCAAATCTGACTACATCAGACACTTGCTTCTTGAATCTTACAGAATGAACACTTTTCCTTACTCCTTTTCTCTGGGGCTGCCCGCATTGTAGTAAAATCTGAAAGGAAAGCAGTGAGCATTTTCTGAAGGAGAAGGCAATATGTTGAAACTACATACATAAAAACAAATATTGAAAACCTGTTCTTTCACAGAAACTATTTCCAGGTTTTCTCAGATTACCTAGATTTTTATTGATGTCATAAACTGTATTTCACCAAAGTTTTCCCCTTAAATCCTACCATATTATGGGTCTCCCAACACGTTATACAAAGTTAAGTTACTGTCTCACTCTCATTTTTCTCTTAAGACGACATTCTCTCTCTCTCTTCTGTTTTTCTTCTAAACCTGTTCCCAGTTGTTTGTGGCCTTTTATATTTGGATGAGTGTATTCCAATATAGGAGACCTCCGTTTTTTAACTTAATTCTTATGAAAATACCTTTCAAGACTTATATAAGAAAAGCAAATAGACAAAATAACTTTTAGACTTCCCAATGATAAAAAAATATTAATAACACAATATAAAATTACTATTATCAACTACTTAGTGGCAATATATAGCTCACAGTAATTGCAGCCTCAATAGTTACTATTACTTTCATAATCCTCCTTAAATAAATTGTTTTTAATTGTTGCTACAGTTTTTCCTCTCCTGCCATGTGCCATTTTGGCAACAAAAAAGTTGTGGCAACAAAACCCATATGGTAGTACAAATAATTAACGAGCAGTAAATGCTTGGAGAAAAGCAAACCCACACTTGGTATTTCCCATTGCAGCAGAACTATAATTTATACCAGTTAAATAGTCTGAGGCTAACATAGGATTTGAAATACCCATAATTTAAATTGTCTCAGTTTAAATCAACTCACTTGATGACACAACTTTCAACACACACTTTTTCTGTCATGGGGAAGGAATGGTGCATTTCTCTTCCTAGCTGATCTCCCAGGCTTTACCCAAGCAAGTACCATGACACATCCTGTTTCTATTGGCAGCTAGACAGCTTCTCATACCTTCTGACCAGATATTATAATTTAGCACATCTGTTTTGCAAGCATTGTCAAGCACAACAAGGTTGTAATATTCCTGTCTCATTAGTGTCATGGAAAAGATTGGAAGGACTGAAAGAACATGGAAAGATTTGGATACAACTCCTCTAGGCACATCACTGGCAGGTCACAACTGAATTATTACCTCATGATGGGTGATGGTGCTTTTCAGACACACGGGCATGACCACGAACACCTCAGTAAGCACACAGAGGTCTGAGGAGAATATCTGAAGGCGAAAGTTCTACTCAATACCAGTAAGCACTTTGTATTTCTGAGCAAGAACTGTTACTGTCTATTCCATCCTCAGTTTTTCAGTGATGAAGAAAGAAGAAAGTCTAAATGTGAACAAGATAAGCATCACACTTAAGTGACTTCAACATGCCAATATGCCAACCTGCAATCACATCAACTAGTGGTTTATTATGCTAAGAAGTTAACACTTATAATCATGACCCCAAAATAGTTCTCATCTTCAAGCTATCATTAAGTTCTACTTTGTACTTCTCTTCTGCAGAGACAATCACAGGGAAAACAATATGTTCATTGGAAAAAAAAGAAAATCAAAGTTTTTATATCCCCCCAAAACCCAGATCTTTTAAAACAGAAAATACAACAAACTTTGTTAAAAAATATGCCGCTTAGAAGGAAAAGTTTTGTTTTCTTACCATGAAAAAAAAATGAAGGGAATTTTTTTTCACCTAAAAATACACATTAGATGAACAGTCTAGCAACTATATGACTAATTAGCCAAAAATAAATTGGTTTTAGCTGTATTGTTTCACAATATCATTTCCTTTTTTTTTCCATTAATATTTCTTTTTTGCTGAAAACTATACCCCAGCATAGGATACCAAAAAAATTAAGTGGAATAAAGCCAAAATATCATGTCTAAAGTTCATTATATCCTGATTTTAAAATAGTTATGTTTCAAATTCTATTCCAGTCCTTGAATTCCAATTTTATAAATTTACATACAATTGATCAATAATACAAAAGGGACTCAAATTCCTAACAAGCTTGGAACAAGAAACCTAATTCTCATGAAGCAGGCAAACTTTTGACCAATCTGTGATTTGTTGAGATTAATGAGGAAGAAAAAAAATCAAAGCTACTCCAAACAAGAAAATCAAGCTATTCCAGAGGATTCACTCTGAAAATGTTTGTGTTGAGTTTTTGGGTTTGGGGGGCAGGGTGGTGGTGGTGGTGTGTGTGTTTGCCTTTTTTTTTTTTTTTTTTAAAGTGTCTGCCGCTCCAGAGTGGAAGACCCAATGTGTAGCAGAAGAAGGTGAGATGACCACAGATATTAGGATAAGAAGTATACTGAAATGACAAAATCAAGGCAGCCAAGGCTGAAATTCCACAGTGCTTTATAAGTCAGGTTAGAAGGGTGAACAGCTGTTCAAAGTGGATGTCAGTCAAGTTTTCTGCATATTTAATGTCTTGCATGTGCCATCAATATGTTCCTACAATACACCTTTACTAGGCACACAGTTTATGCTGAGCAGAGACAACACATCCAAAAGATGGAAACCTGCTGGAGGATATTGCTTACCCCTGCAATGGGCATAGAATCATAGAATCATAGCATGTACTACGTGTCTAGAGCACAGCTTCAATCTTCATCTCAGCATAAGGAAAAGTGCTTTAAATGAGCTGGTAGTACACTTGGGTGCAACCCACAAGACTCCAGATAGAAACACAAGACAAAAATGACACCTGAAAAGAACCCCTCCAGTGCACTAAATTGCCAGTACATAATAATAACAATAATAATCATAATAGAAGCAATAATAACAACAACAACTTGTTTACACATTCCAAACACACATACACACACCCCTTTACCTCCTCATCCAATTCCTTATTCTGCTCTTAACTGAAGAGATGTTCAACAACAAATTAGGGAATTGCTGCTTCCTACTTACTACAAACATCTTCACACTGTTGCTTTCTGAGAAAATTTGACTATCTGACATCATCTCCATTCTCCTTGCACTTTGTGAGATGCTCACAAATCATTTGAAGACTGTACAAGGAAGCTATGGAAAGCTCAGATACACAGACAAGTTACTAGGAGTTGGCCAAGACATTAACAGATTTAAGCTCAACTGAATTGCCTAGCAGTTGCCTTTGCTTTAAATTAAGAGAAAACAAACGCAGTTAATATGACTCAGCTGGTATGATATTTTGATGGTGCCTGTACCCAGAAACTGTTCCTGAAAGAAGCTTATAGACTTGGATGCACCAAAGAATAAGAGCATGCATTCTCCTGAGACCCTGAAAGAAGGAACAAGGATAGCAAAGCAGTACAAAATGTAATAAAATAGGGAACTATGTAAAATAATTACAGAATTACCACCCAAAACACTGTTGAAGAAACTTTTTTGAAGTATTAGCAATAGGGATTGCAGTGTGTTCATTTCCATTATAACAGATTATGTGCCAAGTACTGCAGGAATATGGAAGAAAAGAGGAGGCAACTCTGCTCCTGGCAGCTCCCAGGAGAGTTAAGGCTCAACAGTTTGATGCTGCCCAGAAGTGTAAATAAATAGGCTGGGAGATTCAACAGAGCAGAGTGAAAATTATCTTTGGAGGTAGTTTCTGAGTTGATATGAGGCAGTGAGATTACTTTTGTTAAGGCCAGAGAATAGGAGATTTCAGTAAATGTGATATGAGATAATGACAACTTGGATGACAGTTTATTTCTGTGTATGAAGAGTGAAGACATTTGAAAGCATGTGAAAAATTTAAACATAGCTTGGAAATGAGGACATACAAAATTCAAGGCACTTGGACCATAATTTCATTCTCAGTAATGAGCAACAATAATTTATGAGAGGCAGAAGTTGATCATGTTCAGCCATGACATATAGAATCATAGAATTGTTTGGGTTGGAAACGACCTTAAAGACCATCTAGTTCCAAGCCCCTGCCATGGGCAGGGACACCTTCCACTAGACCAGGTTGCTCAAAGCCTCATCTAGCCTGACCTTGAAGACAGCCAGGGATGGGGCATCCACAGCTTCTCTGGGCAACCTGTTCCAGTGCCTCACCACCCTCTCCGTGAAGAACTTCTTCCTGATATCCAATCTAACCCTCCCCACTTTCAATTTAAACCCATTCCCCCTTGTCCTGTCACTACAGACCCTTGTAAAAAGTCCCCCCCAACTTCCTTGTAGCCCCTTCAGGCACTGGAAGGCTGCAATAAGGTCTCCCCGGAGCCGTCTCTTCTCCAGGCTAAACAAGCCCAACTCTCTCAGCCTGTCCCCATAGCAGAGGTGCTCCAGCCCTCTGAGCATCTTCATGGCCTCCTCTGGACTCGTTCTAACTGGTCTATATTCTTTTTATATCAGAGAGACAGGTCAAACTCTACCTTTGGTCAAAAATACCAAACCAAAACTAAACAAAAAAAACCACCCACAAACAACCCAGACAGACAACTCCTATAAAGGAGTCAATGAGTCAATGTGCCCTTCATAAGAGGAGAAGCCATGCTGATGTTTGTGAATAAAATTACTCGGGCATCAGAAGCAGAGGAAAAATGGATCACGGGACAGAATCTTTTAGTAGACCACAGACAGTATTTTGGGGTATAGCAGGACCTTCTGAAAGGCAATTTGTAAGTGTGTCTCAGAAAACATGGAGAACCACTGGCAGACAGAATCACAGATGCTAAGGTTTTAAGAAGAGATTTTCAGATAAAATCAAAGGTAAGTGCCAGGATAAAATGATGGCAGAGAACAGAGGTTTTTCTTGGCTGACTGCATTTAATAGAAGCTAAGTACTAGCTGAGGAAAGAGACAAAGACTAGAGGAGGTCTGGGGGGAAAGCAAAGGAAGTCAAAGGAAGATGAGCTCTGCCCAGATGAGGAAGCCATATCTGCAGTAGAATCAGCAGTTAAAGAAGTAGTAGGTGAGGCAAGGCCATGTCACTTCGCTGATTCCTGTCCCCACCTCACCACCCTTGGAAACGTTCTGCAAGACCTGTTCTTGCCTCTTGCCTCTCCAAACATGAGGACAACTGAAAGCGTAGGCACAGAGAAAGCATGACTCAGCTAACCCAGAGGCAGGGAATAGAGCTAAAGGACAGACACACTCATCGGGGCAGAAGGATTCAGTTTATTCATGGGACCTATGCCAGAGATGCCCCATAGCAAAAGCAAAAGAAGCAGGCACTGGAGGGCAGCCAGCCTGTAACTTGATGAGAGGAAAGAGAAGTGAACAATTAGAGGGTAGAGGAGCCTGCAGAAGGGAAATATTTTTAGAAATGTATGTCACTAGGGAATAAACACAGTGTACACATATAGGCATGTTGATGAGCTATGCCTTTAACTGCATGCACTGCTTTTCAGAAAAAATCCTCAAAAGACAGAAATGTGGCTCTGCTTCAGCTGAGAGGGAAACTGAAATGCAGAAAGGGGTAATAGGTACAGTTTCACATGCAACATTATCACAGTGCCCATCTCCATGTTCAGTGATGGCATAACCACACTCAGGATGATTTCAATGCTATTAAGTGATATGTCAGACAGGAAACCTTCTCCAGGCTCATAAATAGTACTCGCTACATTGGCCCAGAAACAGCACTAGGTGTGTTAGCAGAGGGTTGACTGATCCCGTGAAGACACTTCTGCACAAAAAATAGTGAAACTATGCAAGCTGTCATTTAGTTCACAGCCCTCTTTGGCTTACTGCTCCTACTGCAGGATCCACAACATCAGAAGGATATAGACCAGTTTGAGCGAGTCCAGAGGAGGCCACAAAGATGATCAGAGGGCTGGAGCACCTCTGCTATGATGAAAGGCTGCAAGAATTGGGCTTGTTCAGTCTGGAGAAGAGGAAGCTCTGGGGAAACCTTATTGCAGCCTTCCAGTACCTGAAGGGGCTACAAGGAAGCTGAGGGGGGACTTTTTGCAAGGGCCTGTAGTGACAGGACAAGGGGTAATGGGTATAAATTGAAAGTGGGGAGGTTTAGATTAGATATCAGGAAGAAGTTCTTCATGGAGAGGGTGGTGAGGCAGTGGAACAGGTTGCCCAGAGATGTTGTGGATGCCCCATCCCTGGCTGTCTTCAAGGCCAGGCTGGACGAAGCTTTGAGCAACCTGGTCTAGTGGAAGGTGTCCCTGCCCATGGCAGGGGGCTTGGAACTAGATGGGCTTTAAGGTCCTTTCCAACCCCAACCATTCCATGATTCTATGGTGATCCAGCACCAACTTAGAACCTCCTACAACCTCCACATGACAAGCTGATTAGCAGCCAGTTGCACATCCCTGCCATTTAATCAAATGAGTGCACAGTAAAGTGTGCTACTTCTGCATCTTTGTCCAAGCCAGTCCTCATCCTATTCACCCACAACCAAGTCACGGTTAGTTTAGCTAGATCATGTGGGATTGTGGAAGAGATGGATCAGGGGGGTTGGGCAAGGGAAAGCATCTGGAACTAACAAGGACAAAACAAAGAGCATCTTAGCAGCTGTGCAAGCTTTTCAGCCCATGTTGGCTTGATGCTTTCCTCAGCCACCTTTCAGGGAATGCACAGACACATGCCATGCTGAGTATGTAGCATCTGGCTGCTGCACCTGCTTAGGGAAACATGCTCAAAAAAAAAAAAATAGCAAGATGCAAACACTGCTTTCTGGCCACCAGACAGCCCTGCAAGAAATCATGTCTCCCAGTATGCCTGGGGACAAGTAGCAAGCAGCTTGCACAAAAAGTTCATCTGAAGATTAGCAGCCTAGCATTAATGGCTCTTGCCATTTATGGGGTGAAACTAAGCTTTCTTTCACCCTGATTCTTCCCAACTCTGGTGCAGATCATGTTGTGAAGCACACTTTTGCAGACAGAACAGATTTCAATGTGCTCTTTTGCCTCTCCCACCTGTGAAACCAGTATCAATTCTCAATGGAAAGCAGGTGTTGAAACGCAGCACACAAGGACTCACTCTCTCTGCTTCAAGGAGCAGACCGGTCTCCCAGGGGCAGCAGTGGGGCAGCATGCTGGGTGATGCCCAAGCGATGCAGCCTTGGAAAGCAGAGAGTTTCAACATCCCTGACCCAAGACAGAGTCTCCTCTCTGCCACGGGATAGACCTGACCAAGTTGTGTGCTGCTGTGCCACTGGAGTCAAGGTACCGAGAGGGGCACAGTAGGGCGCTCTCCTTCCCAGAGGTGGTACAGAAATCAGACTCATGGAATGGTTTGGGTGGGAAGGGACCTTAAAGACCGTCTAGTTCCAAACCCCCTGCCATGGGCAGAGACACCTTGCACTAGACCAGGTTGCTCAAAGCCTCATCCAGCCTGGCCTTGAAGACAGCCAGGGATAGGGGCACCCACAACATCTCTGGGCAACCTGTTCCAGTGCCTCACTACCCTCTTCGTTAAGAATTTCTTCCTGATATCTAATCTAAACCTCCCCACCAATTCACAAGAAGTTGCCAAGCAATTTCTCTCTTCTTTATAAGTTGTCACAAAGCATTAAATGTTGGTATAACTAGCAGGCAGGAAAAGCCCTACTGAGCTGAACTGCAGTTCCTGAGCAGGGATGATAAACCTTCCAAGAACTCCAATTAATATAATTGACCCCACTATAGATGTGTATTACGCTACAACCCAAAAAGGACTTGCTGGAAGCAGATAGGTCAGTGGATGATTAAACAAGCTGTTATTCCCAGCTTTCACCAGGGGTACATTCTGTTGAGGAAAACTCAAGTGCCACCACGCAGTCAGTGTTTTGGGGTTTCTGTTTCAGTGCAAAGGACAGATTTTAATTCCAGCTGTCCTTTTGTTCATGGTATGGGTAAGCCCGTTCACACAGTGTTTTTGCTGTGTCTTTATTCACACAATTCCACGACTCTGAGAAAAACATTGAAATTAGTGCATTCTAAAGTTCTTTTCATGTTAAAAAACAGAAATTGATCTACTCAGTGCTGTCACCACAGCACATTATATTCTAAACCTATATTGCAGCTTAAATACTCTTTACACAGTACTAGATTTTCACATTTTTCTCTAGGAACCTAAAATCAATAGAAGAATTGCTCCCATTTCCATATTGCACAGATGTCTTCACAAATACCTGATTTACAGGCAACAGTCATGACTAGACTGTCACCCTGTCCTTTGATGCTTCTTAAAACAAAACTGAATGAAACTTGTCCAAAATAAGAATAATTTACATAAATTCTGCCACTTGCCCTCACTCCACAAACAAATCTTGCTATTTCTAAATGTCTTCATTATTTTTAAGCAATCCATTTTCATTTTTTAATCAGAAAGACAGGGTGATTGGAAAGGAAACATAAGATCTTTTACACAGCCTTTAAAAAAAGGGGGCGATTACATGCCAGCGTGAACTTCCTTTATTGTACTAAGCATTGCTTCCCACGAGCTAAAACCATATTTAAAGAAAAAAAAAAAGTAGATGTCATGAGAAACAACTAACATTTGTCACTTGAGAGGGGAAGAAATAAGACACAACCTTACCAACAAGGAATTCTGACGAACAGCCACACTTGATCCGTCAACTCCCACAGCACGTGAAGCGGAGAGGAAACTCTTACAGAAATTGGTTGCAGTGCTGAAATTGCCCAAGAGGAAACTGGTGTCTCTTACAAGTCATGACTACACAAACCACAAGCCAGGCATCAAAGCAAGTGCTAAAAGCCTCACCTGCCAAAACTATTAATTCTAGAACCAAGCTTGGTGGGGTAGGGGATGGGACAAAAAACCTAGAAATATTCCCAAATAGCTTTTTGTTTTGTTTTGCTTCACAAATGGAAATTAGTTTAAAAACTATGTTATCAAATATCTCTAGGAAGAGGTTCAGAGTGCATTGTGGGAGACAAGAAAAAGCATATTATAGGTGCCCCATAATAACTTGCACTATCCAAGCCTCAACGCAGTCCCTGTTTCTAACCCATTTTCCCGAGCAGCCCTTCAGCCTCTGTCTCCCAGGGGCCCTTCACAGTCCAAACCTGCACCCTGAGGTGTGGGAGAGATTCAGGGCAGCCTGACCCCAGCCACACCAAGGCCAGGGAATCCTCGAGACAAAAGGAAGGATGGGACATGAAGCACTACCGGTTTGGTTTTTCTAGGTCACCTTCAAGGTGTGTCCCAGGAAATACCATCCAGGCAGGAATGGGGCTGACAGCAAAGTCTGCGTAAGAGTATATGGGTCTAATGCTTTCAAATCAATGGTCTTAATTTCCTATTTTTCACTTTTTACTACATGATGCAGTGGCAAGCCAAAATTAATAGCCATATTTAAAATATGAGACAGATACTTCTATAAGTTCCATTTTCATTAGTTGGGAGGAACAAGAAAAAATAAAAGTCAGGGCACTGAAGGTTTGGGTAATTTTTGGCTTGCGTATTCAACAGTTTCAGCCACAGATATATGAACTTCAGGAACAAATAAACATTTAACTATAGCACAAATATCTAAATAATTTGTACTGCTCTCTCTACACAATTCCATTTATTTCACATATCACATTAGTCTAGAAAAGACAGAACACACACTCTCTTAAATCTCATCCTTCTTTCAAAGTGACAGGCATTGCTAAAAATAAGGTAGATCATTGCCTGCTTTGAAGTGAATTTTTCCTTTTTGACTCACTGTAATATTACAGGCTGGTTTTTTAAAGCAGGACTGAGGGATACTGCTGTCTAGGGATTCTCCTGTGTTTCCTCAGATCTCTTCTAGCTGTGGCAGGGAAATTCCAGGGTCCAAAGGAAGGTAAAGGAGACACGCAGAGATCTGAATGCTTTACTATTCATGACACTGAAATTACAGTGCCACCTGTAGGACACCCAGAAGTAGTTTAATTTGGGCCTTGCTGATGCCATGAACACCAGTTGCTGTAATTATAAGAATTTCTAGTAGTCCTGGCAGAAGCATAAGGACATAGAGAACCGATGACTCATATCAGTCTACAGGGAGTAACTTGAAAGCCCTGTTCACAGGGCAACATGAAATACCTCACCTTAGTGCACCCAGAAGAAGATATTTTGCTACAGAGATGAAACTTCTGTGGGAGAGGGATATGCCAGTGCAATGCAACTGTAGTCCATCCACCTTAGAGCTGGTGCTACTGTAGGAAGGGGAGAATGGCCACATCTTCAACCACTTCCAGCCAAGACAGAGACCACCCTCAGATGCAGCCAAGGAAAGTTTCCATTATGGTTGCACACTTTTTTTTAAATTTACTTTTTAGCTGTTGATGGTGTAACTCAATGTATCACACTTTGGTGACTGCTATTTGCATTACATGAATAGGGTATTTTGCATCAGTGTTAGGAAGCACTCTTATATCCTTCAGAATATACTAACAAATGTGTTTTATGCTGCTTTCTCTTCCCCTGCCCCTTATGCCAAGAGTCATTTTCCACTTTTCCATCCCATAGCTAAGGTAATGTCTGTAAGACTTCTCTCCATTGAATCATTTGAAGATACACAGTAAGAGTAAAGCAAGCATATGCACCTTTGTTGTTAAATTTCCATTAATAACATTTGAAGTGGAAAATATTCAACTGATTAACTTAATAGCTCTGTTACTGCAAACAAACTTTAAAGAGGTGTACAAAATGTTCAAAGTCAGCTTCTGCTTAGTGTTCAGCTGTAGTCAAAAATGGAACAAGATGTTCAGACAAATGAGGAAGAGAACAGTGACTAGCACAATGGGTTTAGGAATGCTTTTTGTTTAAATCAGTGGCAGTCTTATGTGGAATATTATGTAAAATAACTATCACCAACAAACAATAGAAAGAATTCTGTAAGACTAAATAGCAAAGAGTGATCAGGAATTGCCAGGAAAAAAAAGCTTTGTAGGAAGATGGATTTTAATCCAAACAATGCTTTGTAGTGTGGCATAACTGATAAGGGATCCAACATAAATATTTTAAATTATGATTTATATAGGGAAGGCAACACTTTCTCAGTTACATGAAAATAAAATGGAAGGATCAAACAATTAAAGGTGATAAACAAAGTGGACAAAAAGGAAGTGGGTTTGAGCACAGTATTTGGAACTCATTGCTGCAGTGCAGAGTCTGGAAGTTGGTGCAGCATTGAAAACATTCTGTGAAGCAGAGTAAGTAGTGATTCACTGTGCACAGAGAGCAGTAAATGAGAATTCCAGGAAAATTAGATTGAAACATACATGGCAAATTTCACAGTAAAAGAAAATTCTCACAGTTTTATTAGCTTCTTACGGTCAGAGCAGTGACAAAGAGTAAGACACCTTCACTAATTTTTTGAGGGAGATGCTGCACATCACAAGAATAAAAATTTCAGTAGGATAAGCAATGCAAAGAGTTAAAAAAATTATGCATAAAATTTTGCAAATCTACGCTGTAGAAATCACTAGGCTTCTATTCAGGGAGGTTGTGAAGGCTGGAGCAGAAGAGAGATTTCTGAAGGGATTTCCAAGTCCTTGACAACTTGCCAACATGACTACAGGGACACATGAAAACTCAGGGGGCAAACCAAAAAAATTTAGTAATTCCCATTTATCTGGTAAGCTCCCTGTGAGGAAGCAAAGGATTGTGGGAGCAGAATAACTAAAATCATATGTAACAGGAACATGAGGGCAGCTCACAGAGGTGACAAGTAAGGCTTGGTAAAAGCAGGCAGGTTAAACTACTTTTCCACTGTCTTCCTACAGCAGATTTCAAATCCATTAGACTTGGGCAGTGCTCAGGGCAAAACATATCTGTCTGTCTGAAAATTCATGGCACAGCATCTGTATTCTCTCCTTGAGCCAAGCAGCAGTTGTCACAGTAATCAGAAAAAAAAAAGTGACCCAGTTCACTGCTTAGAATCCCGTTAGACACTTTTTATTCAAAAATGCTCTGTGTGTGGCGGGGGGTTTCTTACCAGGCAGGAAAGTAATATACCATGTCAGCCTTCCTTTGCCTATTCAGCCAACTAGGTAACCCATGAATGTACTAAAAGGTATGGGAAACCCACAGAAAACAGATTACATATCACTTAAAAACAAACCCTATTGATTGCATGACTTCTGCCGCTGTCTGCGGAGACCACAAGTGGGATGAAATGGGTCTCTCTCAACCAATATGATTCATATTTGCCATACTTATCTGTTACATACAAACCGGTTGCCACTGGCACTTAACGTTTATGACTGAAAGCTACCAACTCCCACTACCACGAAGTTTTCCTTCCAAGCAGTAAAGATGTTCCAACTTCCTCTGTGAGATTTCTTTTTTATTTTAACTTGTTTCACATAATGAAGTGAATTCAAAACTGAGAGCACTAACCAGCTCTGGTGTTCAGAGAACAGTAGGGTTTTATACACTCCTTCAGTTTTTTATTTCTCTCTCCCTCAGATCAAGCCAACCTCTTAGGAGCATTATTTGCAAAATCAAAGGGGAGGAAATCAGCTGTGTTTTTACCACTACCACTTCACTAAATCCCAGGGTGAGACTTTGAGAATAAAATACTGATGGATAACATGGGACTGGCAGGCTTTGAGCAGGCAGCAAGCAGTCAGAGGCTCCAGCTCTGATTCACACTTGACTTTGAACCAACCATTTCCACAGTTTTACCTCCACAGTCTTAAAGGCGGTTCACTGTAATTACATACGTGGAGGAATGTTATGAAAATTTGCTAATTAATACCTCTAAAGTGTTTGGAGTTCCTCAGATAAAATGTTTTGCAGGAGGGCAGTATATTACTTATCTTTATAATGACATTATTATCAGAAAAGAAAAACAATGCAACTTTAAAGTGACCAAAAATTGCTTAAATGTCTTGGGAGAAAAAAAAAAGTTGCCAAAGTTAAACATTAGACACTGGTTTTACTGCAGCACTATACTAATCACAGACTTAACATATGTACAGAATCCTAAATCCCACTCTTTTCTTCAAAGTAATTTCTTTCACAACCTTATGCCACTGCTTTCCTTTCATCTCTGATAAAAACCCTTCCGCAGTTCCAGTCATATTAACACTACTGCTGCTTGTTGTGGCTGTATACATTCAGAGAGGTATTAACCTGCCAGAGAACCTGCAATAGCTTCCCATTGTAAATATTAACATGGACAATTTCATCACTAACCCTGTGACAGAAACTAGGTGTTCTAGAAACACCGAATGTGGTGGGCTTGCATCCTGGGTTATATTGATGACATGGTAGAGCCGGAAGACTGAGAGACAGTTATCCCCTTGCTTCATTTGAAGTGCATCTAAATACCGTATCCACTTGGAAACACAAATACCACAATATAGGAAAGATGGTGACAAATTGGAACAAGTTCAGCAGGTGACACCAAGGTGGTTGGAGCTAGAGCATTTGTCCTGCAAGGAGAAACTGAGGGACTGGGACATTTCCAGCTTGGAGAAGGGACAGCTTCAAGGGCCATCTAACTGCAGCCCTCCACCAACTACAAGAGGGTCAGTAAGATGCTGGAGATGGGCTCTTTCCAGTGGGGGCATGGAAGGATGAGAAAACAAGGCAGAAGTTGAAATAGGGGAGCTTCAGACTGGATATAAAGAAAACTCCTTTCCCTATGAAGGCAGCGGGACCAGTCACTGAGAGCGCTTGTGCAGTCTCCATCCTTGGAGTTATTCAAGGGCCAACAGGATAAGGCCCTGAGCGAGCTGGTCTGAGCTCCCAGCTGAGTCTGCTGTGAGCAGGAGGTTGGACTCAGACCTCCCAAGCTCCCCTGCAGCCTGAGTGATGCAATGAGCCTGTCATTCCCTGTTAGATCCAAACTTACCTCTGACTAGCAGATCATCTATAAACCTGAAGTGAAGATACTGAAAAGTCTTCCCAGAAGTAGAAAGGTGCTTACATTTTCAAAAAGCAGGACATGTATGAATACAAATACAAGTTCAGGAAAACTTGTGTCCTTGCACACATTTGTAAGAATTCATGTTAAATCCAACCACAAAATATCACTGTTATAGATACAGTAACACTGAGAATATACATCTTCAAAAATGTGCTCCTTTAAAAGTTTGCTTTTCTCACTAAGCCAACACATCCATCCCTTCATTCATACATTTCAGCTGTTCTGCCAAATCATCCAAACAGAGTTTTTAAAGCATGTTTCTCCACAAACAGAAAAAAGGCATAAGACCTTTATACAATTATTTCATATCTTTTAAATTATTTGAGGAAAGAGGGTAGTTACTGGATGTGACACTTAAGAAAAAAGAATAGTTAAATAGGAAAAATAAACTAACACACATTTTGCATTCTCACTCAATTGTTTCTATTCCAAACACAGGGTCATTTTGCAAAAGGAAAAATTATAAAGGAAAAAAATTGTATACTTCTTCAAAAGGAAAATATTTTCACATATATCAAATTTACTTTTTCAAATAACTCTGGAGTTGTGCTCTAAGCTTCCTAAGGCTAGCCCATCTAATTACTTGTAAAGAACCCAAGTGGGATGTCCCATTCTAGCTGCAAGATAAATAGATAAAAAGTCAATACAGTCATTGACTTGTGTCATCAATTTCAAGAATTCATCAACAAGCTATCATTAAACTTTAATCACTTTGTATATAAAGTAACAGAGTGCATTGAATTCAATCATACTTTAGGGTGGCATGAGCTGCATTTTGAATTCAAATACTGTCACCATACCACTATCTGAAATGCAGATGCTATTCACTACCTTCAAAAATCTTTGAGTAGAAAAAGGTCCATTTTTGAAACACTGGTAAGAAAAGGCTGACATACAGTGTTCTTTTTGTTTGCACATCCATTTGTCAAGTAATGACTTTTCCAATGATACTGTCCTTAGATACACATCATCTGTATTCATTTGGATTAATTGAATTTCCTCAAATCAAATTTCTTCCCAGCTGATTTCCTTTGTGCACATTCTTAGGCTGAGGGAAGCTGACTGTTGAGCTCTTACACATCCAAAGACCAAAGGGGATCATGCAGCAACGCCAACACATTCAACAGGAAGAGCACCAGCATCAGTTGTATGTGTCATCTTATTAGTATTTTTTGCTGAGGCTGCAAAGCATCCATGATTGCTACTTCTTCTTTCTCTCTCTTCCTCCCCCACAGCATTTGTCCCCAGCACAGCAATGAACCTACTTGGATGAGCAGGGCAAAGGACACTCTCTAATCACTGTTTCTGTCCAGATATAGCTTTTACCCTTCCTCTGCTCCCCCAGCTTATTTGCATTTTTCATCTTCAACAGTCAGTCATAATAAGGTGAGAGAAGTGAATAAGAGCATTTTGCAATAAATCTTAGTAAATGTTTGAGTCACTGTGGCCTAGTGGTTAAAATCTCTCTATTTTGAATAGGCTCCTATGCTAGTATCTAAGCACTAGGCTTCAAGAAAAGTGATTTGAGAGTCGCTGTTCCTTTTAACCAAAGTAATTTTTCTTCTAGGTTCACATATGCCTCAGTAGGACACTTCACCTCGGTAAAGACTTAAGTCTTGACATCTCCAAATATCTTAAGGAAGACATCTCACTTAAACCCACTGTATAGATGAGGAACATGAAAAATATTAGGACTAAATTGTACCTTGATTAAACAAAAGCACACAAAACCCCAACAACTTGTGTGACACCTCTACCAACACTTGTACATTGCAAATGACAGCAATTCTGTTCAAAAGCAGTGAGAACTCCCTGTGCAGGCACGCTGAGGGTATCCCACTGGTTTCTGCTTTGTCATAAGGGAGCAATTGCTTAACCAGCTCTCAAAGAAGCCTTTCAAATATTCCTTGACTAAAAAGACAATGTTATCTCTGATATTGTCAACTCTAACTTTCAAGCTCATCACTAAGTAGCAGAAGTTTATCTTCCTTTTATACCAGAAGGCCAGTTTTTTTAGCAAGCTCCTCTGAAAGCAGCAAGATTCAAGCCATTGGAAATGAAGCAGACAAAGGGCCCTTTCCACCCCCACAGTCAGCATGTCTCTGTTGCTTTGCCTCATGCCATACCCCAACACTTCAAGCAGGGCTCAAGGCTACTCCACCTCATCACTACCCCTACAGGCTTGTTCCACCGTTACAACAGCTGCTGCCCCTCAGAAATGCAACATGCAAAGAATTGGGCATAACAGCCCTTCAAACAACACTTCAGGCTTACATATTTTTTTAGTTTCAACAGTTCTTTTTATATAGGAATTCCTTGTCTATTCAATAAAGAGACAAAGGGGAACAAAGGTGAAATGTTACAGAAAAAGGAAAAAAGGGTAAGTAGGAAGGCATGAGAGAAGATGAAATTAGAAAAGCCAATGGTACAGATTCCCGCTTTGCCACAGACCTTTTCTCGAGAGCCTGCACCAGTTCTTTGCTGAAGAGTTCAAAGGACCTTAGAAGAGCTCTCCACAGCTCCTCAGGTCACTTATTGCTTGCTAGGACATCCAGCCTCCTGGTCATCCAATTTCAGCTCTCTAAGGAGCTTTGTGTGTTTTCCCAAGTGTCTTCACTTTAAAGTAGTTCCCTTCCTGTGATACAACCTGCTACTATAGTTGTAACCTCCCTGGTGCTCTCCACGGTCAGCAACTACCAAGGTAACCTATGATTGTTCTTGCTTGTCTTAGTCCCCAACAACGCAACCACCCCACCAGCCACCTCCCTGCTACCACTGAGCTTTGGTACAAATGCCCAGTGCAACATTGCTCCCAAGGCTGACACAGGGACAGTATGAGCAAGGCACTTCCCACAGCTGGGTACTACAGCGATTCTCTGCAAGTGAGGTTACAGGCAGTGCATAGGGCCTCCCAGCCCTGTGCAAGTCAACACAGCACCAGCAGGATCTCCAGAGTTAAAGCAAGTTCCCTTGGGCATTGCAAGGCAATGCAATGCTGTTCGAGAACATACTGGGAGCCGGTTTCATCCCTGACACTTTCTAGAGTGCCTGGCACAAGGATACTATATAAAAAGAAGTATGAATAATATGGGGGTCCTATGGGATGCAGAGGTAAAACACCTGTATCTTTGATAATAAGCTGAAAAAACTGATCTCATGGATTTTTTTTTTTTTTTAATTACTTACATATTTGGTTCAAAAAGGAACTAAAAGTGGAATTTTTATTTAATGCTCTGAACTGGGTCAAAGTAGAGGTAATTCCAGACCCTGACAACGGCCAACAGCAGACACCAAAACAGAGAGTACAGGAATAGAGATAATGTAAAGCAAGGCCACCATGGGGGCTTCTACCACCCCATGGTCTGCACACATCCTAAAGGAAAATTTGTTATATGCAACAGCTCTTAATGGACTCTCCTTCCATAAACTTTTCTCCTGGCTTCTTGAACCCATCTATACATTCAGTAAAACAAAACCCAGCCCAATTCCCATAATTTAATTGTGTGGTATGTGAAACAGTACTTCCTTCATGCTTAAATTTTTTATCAGGTTTGTTAAGTGGTGCATATTAGTTTTTCTATGAAAAAAATGAGTATTCACTTCTGGCCTGTAGCCAGAGATGGCACAGAGATGTGCTAGTCCTAACTAGCAGGCCTTTATCACATTACCTTTTTTAACACGCCCAATCCTTTTTTTCAAGCTGAGGAGCCCCAGTGTACTGAAACCCTAGTTACCCTTTTCCATATCTTCTTTCTGACCTTCACTTCCCATCTCTTATTTAGCTGTTAACCCACAAAAGACCTGTAGCTGCCCCAGCTGTCTCAAGCCTTTGGCAATAGCCCTGCCAAAAGATTTCTGGAAATCCAAGTCCACTGCACGGGTATGTACCCAGGCAAGTTGTGCAGTAGGCCAGCAACAATGAATCTGCAGAGCAGAATAGGTAGTGCCAAGGATCCAACATGCATGCGAGCACTGCAAATGAGCCGCCATAGTCTAGTCTCACTGACTGATCCGAAGTGCGCTCCTGGAGCACATCTGAGTTAATTTTATACTCATTCCATATAATGTGAGATCAGTCTGCTGTGCAAACTACAGCAAGGTAAGGAGGCATAATCAGTTTTGGTTCAGAAGCGTACTTTTGATCTGAATTATCCTAACTAAAGCGCCACATCCGCTATCAACTGGATGCACCTTTGGTTCATGTTTGCTTATTAATCCAAAGAACTCTGGATTTGTGAAGAATGTCATCTTTACCCAAAAACCCCCAAAGTTAGGATTACTCTCATTTGTAAATCCATGTGATTATTAATTTTCCACTTTATTTCATTTGCCACTAATTAATTCAGCTAATAAATTATATACCATAGTATGTAATTTAGCATTTCCTCTTCCCAGTTGCTTTAGAATTCTACATGAATAGTGCCAATTACCGAAGGGTGATGTTCTAACAGCCTTTTTTACTTACTTGTTATAAAAGATATCTCTTTATAGTATTTCAGTTCGATAGTATTTCGGTTCCTTAGATTTCTTTCACATGGAAAAGCTTTCGCCTAGAAACATTTAGTACACAGGAAAAGATAACAACTCGAAGTGTATCAAAATCTTTCTGTGTCTTCTGTTTATAATGATCTGAAAGGATTTTGTTGTGTCGGCCATTTTTTTTATTACTTTAGCAATCAAACCAAAAAGACCAAGAACTATTTACCAGAACTTGTCTCTCCCATTTTACTCTATTGGATATTACTTCCATTTTTTGAAAGGTATCTTATTTCTGATAAACTCTTGTAATTCACTGTTTACACATGCTATTTTTTCCTCTTATTATTGGTACTTTTTAAATCTTCCTTGACAGATGACAAACATTTACTTTTAATTTCTAGTAATGGCACATTGAAACAGTCTTGATGCCATTTCAAACACTTCATCCTTTTAGCTGCTCTTCTTGTTTTTCTCTCAACACACATTCTCATATCATTTAGGTCCACTTTTTAAAGATAAAAAAGTTTTAAAGATTTTGTTTCTTAACTACCAGATTGATCCTGAATTTGAAATCACTGAGGCTCCTACTGAAAAATGTTTCTTACAGCTTATACGAGGCTGTTGTGCCCAGACTCACCTGGAAACTCCTTATCTTATGGATTGCTTTGTTAGTCATTTCTGGAAGAAGTCATTTATGCTATCGACAGTAACACAGCTACACTTGTTTCACCCAATGAACATGAGAGATGCAGTGCTTTTCCTGCCCCTCCCCACCCCCCAAACTTTCTTTTTTGTTACTGACATCTGGAATTAAATTTTTATCCAGGATGTTTTCTTTTCTTCTCAATAAGTGCTTCCTACTAAACAATCTTTATAATTAAGAGCTTTTGTCTGCCCTCAGAAGGAAAACCCCTATAGATTAAGCACTAATGTTTGCTTTCTCAGAAATCCTGAGCTGGAATAGTAGTAATAACAACAACAATAATACACAAACACCTTCACCCCAAAGCCAGGGTTTGGGGCCAGCTTCCCCTGCAGCTCCAGCACAGCTGCAGGGAGCCAAGGAGACTGCAGAGCTCTGGGGCTGGTGGCACCTAGGAGGGAGGGCAGGGGCCAGGCTCTGCTGGGAAGCAGCACCATGCCCCCAGCCACAGGCAGAACAACTTCTTGCCTCTTCTGCTACGCAAGCCACTTGTTTAATAAATAGGAGATATGCATGCACATATTAAGCAGACATTTGCACAGCAGTGTATTTACAAATGCTTTACTATCCCATCCCTTAAGCTGTCTACCAGAAACACTCAACTGAAACAGTTCAAGATTTCTCTATAATCTAACCCCACATTTGAACCAGCCTGCACCAAAGTGTCTCACTGTTAACTACTCACTGAACCACGGAAGATGTTTATCAGCAACACACTTCCTGGTCCAACCACTGTTAGAGCTGGATGACACACTGGTTTACACAGCAGAACTGGCAGCCGGTCGACTGACCTCCTCCAGCAGAGAGGGAAGCAGGGACCTATACTTGCATGCAGGGCTCACCCTTTGGAGAGCTCAGGTTTCAGTGGTAAGCTGCCTTGGACATTTTATACTCTAAGATGAAATAAGGAGAGTCTACTAAGACATCTAGTTTCTATGCAACTCTAACCAAAGCAGGGTAGAAGGTGGTTATGCTGTAGCAGCATTCAGTTGTGTAAAATGTTAGAGATTACAGTTACAAAAGGTATTTAAGCAAATGCTAGTTATAACTCATATCCCCCTTCCTGCTCTACCACATATAGAGAAATCCAAAAGGAATATTTCATACAGCTAAAAAGCTTTTGGGAAATAAATAGGAAGATATTTTGAAAGAAGTGCCACATATAAATCCGACTCCACCAAAATCTGTAGAAGATAACAGCTTAGTTCCAGTGGTTGCAACCTATCAGAGACTTCCTCTCCTGCAGAAGGTGACAATGACAGACATACCTTGTAAAGAGACCATGCTCCATACCTGCACAACAGAGTGGGCAGTGGAAATATGGCAAACCTAAAGCCTTGAGCCTCTCTTTACTCAACTTTTCCATACCACAGCTTAAACCATTTCCTTCCCCCTTCTCCAATAAGAACTGTGCACATTCTAATACGGGAGAGTTAGACAGAAATAAGAGTTAGACCCTGACCGCTTCTGTTACCACAAATCGAAAGTGGAACCACTCCAAACACAGCAAAGTGGCAGCTAAAATTCTTCACAGAAAATTAAAACTCATTCTGAACAGATAAATATCCCACCAGATGTTTTTGATTAATTTTCTGCAGGCACAGGAAGCCCATCAAGCAGAGGTCATTTCAAGGACTAATAACTGGTAGGGACCACTGGCATGTGCTATTGAATGATCCACAGGCCCTGAATAGTCAAGAAATTTCCATCAAGGAATATAGTCCAGCTGTAGAAGAGCACTAGTTTCCAATTCAAGAGCTTTCCATTCCCACATTTACCTTGCAGTGCTGAGCAAACATGGATTACCTCCATTGCCGTTTCTCAGATCACTTGAGGAAAATGACAGCTGTTCTCTCCCACAGATCCAAGTGTGGTGAAGATGAAGAGCAGACATAAATCCACTAAATGCTATAGGCACTTCAGCTGCTCAGCTGTAGGAACTGATTTCTCAGGTACCACCCAAAACAAGCATTTGTTATGAGACACCAACGGAGACCAATCTACCTCATCAATATCAGCAGTGAACCTTTCAACCAGAGAAACTCAAAAGATGCGAAGACTACTAATTGCTGACCAAGCACTCATGATTTTAAGTTAACATAGCTGACGACAGCACCATAGCTACAGTGATACAGAAGTCATCTCTCAGTGCAAGAACAGGAGAAACCCTCTCACAGACACACCTCTGCCTGGGTGTGACCAGCACTGCAGTTCCGAGGAGATACCACAAAACGTTAACACCAACGCATTCTTGACAGTCATTTTCCTTAGGGTTATATGCAGCATCCACTTATGATCTCCGACAGCAGAGCCTAAGGATAGAACTAAAATGCCTAATCCTACCGATTCTTCTTCAGGAGCAAGAGAGCTCCCTACACCAAGCCTCCAGCTTCCAGGCACTTGCAGAATAATCTCCTCGTATTTCCTTTCCAGAGAAAGCAGGTGACTAAGCTGAAACTGTGTTTAGTTCTAGTTTCACAACACACAGTCTCAAGAAACTGCTTGCTTCCCCCCAAGCCATTTAAAACTTTGAGATATTGCTAGATAATAAGGGAGTTTCCCCAACTTACATAATGCTTTCCCTTCTCCTTCTGTTCCTTTACATATTCCAAGGTGCTGAAGCCCCAAGAAATCTGCATGAAGAGCAGCGATCCTTGCTACATTCTCTCCAGTCACGCTACAGACCTCCCAGGCCCGACCAGGAGATGAGGTGAGCGCTGGACTTCCTCTACCGTGTGAGGATACTCCACATCAGAGACAATTACACCTCAGCAATTCTCTTCAGAGACAAGAGGAAAAGACAGCTCCAAACACACAGAGTTGCTTTACTTTGTCTCTTCAGACCTAGTGACATCCTTTTGTCCTACTCTTCAGTTTATAGGATTGCATTTTACCTGCTGTCCTTCCTCCAGCTCCAGGAACACCTGGATCCAAGAAGCAACCGATCATTCCAGGCAGCTACTTCTTCCAAGCCTCCAGCAGTCCAGCTGCAGCTGAGTTCAAGTTGCAAGTGTGACAACCAAGCAAGGAGAGAAGCTCTGGGAGTTTGTTCTGGCATAGGCTAAGGGTGGGAGGACTGACGTACCAATGCCTGTATAAGACCTTGTGACAACTAGCAGTTGTCTTGGTGGTTTTACAAGTATCAGTTGTATTTACTCTAGCTGAAGTGTTGCCGTCTGCAATAGAAATTCAGGTTTCCTACAGCTGCTTCCCAGTTCAACATTCATGAAACAGCCAACACCCCTGGCCAGGATCAAGGCCTCAACATGGTAGATACTAGATAGATAAAGAAGAATGACATCATTCCATCCCAAAGAGCTGGCAAAGATAAAGAGGGAGTAAGATGACAGTAATGTTCCTGGAAAGGAGAAAAACAAATCCAACCATGCCTCCTCTTGGCCTCTGTCAAAATAATGACTATGTGTAAAGCCCTGATTGTATGCATACACGTACATAAAAATCAAGACTCAAACCCAGAGACAGGAAGTTGTTTAGCTGAAGTCTGCAAGATCCTGCCTGTAATAATCTTCCTGCCTTCTGATTAAAGCCAAGAAAAGGGGTTAGCATTTTTCGTCTTCTCTAATCTAATGCTATTTGTAAATGCATTTTTCCACCCTCCTATCTTTCCAGTTGGTTTTATTTATGCAGACATGCCAGTGTGCTAAATTTCAGGCCTATAATTTGTGGCTTCCTGGCTCTGGGATTGTTCTGAAGGCGTTCTCATGAGGCTGTTCCTCCAGCTAAATATTTACACACATATACACTGCACATAGCTTTAACTTATGTGCATGGGCAAGGGCTCTGCATACTTCACATAATTTTTCAGAGTCTACATGTGTTTCAAATCATGACAACATACTGAAAATATGTGCCTACAGAACACATTTTAAATGTATTTATACAAAACAGTATGTGCTTACCCTTGAGGTGTTTGCTATATATAGAAAAGCTGAAGATTAGACTTCCTGTTCTCATTCTTTGCCTTCAAGTTCTTCTCCTGTTATTCATTCTATCCAGATTTCCATTATGACTCAGCTATACATTATTTTTCACTGGCATGTAATCAATTCAAACATGAATTCTGATAATACACATGTACATGATAAAGAATGAGACTATTCCCTTAAGAGACGTCTTGGACTTTCACATTTCTGTCAGTTCAACAACAATGATGGCACAGGAATGAGCATCACTGTCCTGTTCAGTGTCTACTGAGAGGCCACAGCTTACAAGTGTTCAATGTATCAAAAAGGAGTATAGTCATTTATGACAACCAATGTTTTTTTTTTGCCACTGCATTTAACATACACACGCTTGAAATCTCTTTTCTTTGGAAAAAAAAAAAAAATCTAATAAATCCAATCTTGTCTACCAGTGTGGTTTTAAACAGTCATTTAGCTCCGAAACACTTTTTCTTTGGTTGTTTTAGCTTGCAGATGACACCAAACAAGTAATTCTACAATCTCTTCCCAATAAAAAACCCAGTGGTATTTCTTTACAAGAAGTTTCACATTCAAACCTCTCAATAAGCTACAAGCACTATCAAATGTCAGTCACCCTTGTTGACCCCAAATAGGAAATAAAAGCCATGACTAGTTCAAAACTGTGAGGCAATCAAGAGAGTATTCACTCTTAAAAGACTTGGAAATATGAGAGTTAAACATTACTTCCTCTACCATGACTTTCCTTTTCCTCTTGCTGAGAAGCAAGACAGCAGGCAGGCTGCAGCAGCCCTGGGACCCATGCTCACAACTTGCAAGTTCCCAGTTAACAGTTACTCCACTCTGGGATAGCCTCCCCCTCCCTATGAAATACAAAATACAAATGACCACAGCCTGAAGATGCCAACATGTTAAGAAAGTCGAGCAGTGGTCTAGAAGCCAACAGTGCTACATAAATGTATTCACACACTGATAAGGCCTAAATTAAGCAGATTCTACAGACCTATTATCTGCATTTACAGAACATGACCTATTCAACTTATGTTCCTTTTTCATCATCATTATCTTGACTGGGCTTTTATTGTGTGCATGACTGGACAGCCTATTTTATGAATACAAGTGTTCATACACAGAGGACCAAAACCCCATCCTTCTCCCACTGCAAAAGTGAGTTAGGGAGCAGAGAGGGACCCCCACAGCTCATCCAGGCAGTCAAATACCACAAATAGCAAACAGGAAACCATGGAAGAAAACAGTTTCTGAAGGACTTGTACACCAGGCTGGTTTACACAAGCTGCTCGTCACAATTTTACAGATGATGACTCAATTCATACAATTCAGAATCTTTTTGCAATCTGAGATAAAAAGAAAGAGTTGAGTGGACCAGAAAAATTCAACCAGTGCTAACCACCGACAACTCCTCAGTAGCCCAGCTAGCTGATTAGTTACTATTGTGCTGCCTTGCAGCAGAATCATACAGATAGAGGCCTGACTGCCCAGCCAGTCAGATTACAAGTTACATCTGCTCATCCAGTGATCTTTGGAAAAAAAAAAAAAGGTTAAATAATACAGCAACAAAACATTGTCAGAAATTCCAAATCATGGCTAGCCTTTTGAATGGATCCTTTTGACACATATCTATGGAAAGTGATATAAGAATATGCTGTATGAATAACACACAGCTTGGTAGCCACTGCCTGCACACTCGCCCAGGAATTCCCACCTTAGCCAAAACCAGCAGGGACTGACATAGGGCCTGCCAGGGCTACCAACACAAGGTGCTGCAGTTTGCAGAAAAGCACCAGATCTCTCCAACTGTACCTCCAATGCCCTCATATACTCTGTCAATGGGGCAGGATGAGGAGGCTCCACAAGTGAACGTCAAAGAGTATTGCAACCAGGAGAAAGACCTCTCTCAGACAGACCTTCTGACCAGTGCCACAGGCACAAATGCCTCAGAGCACCAATGCCAGGAGGTCATTTGGTGCCCATCTCAGAGGAATGAGAAGGCCTGAGGTTCAGGGGCAGTACCACTATGCCTGCTTTCACCTTGCACAATGACGGTATTGTGTGCAAGGACTCTGCAGACATCAAACATGGTTTGACGAAGGCTATCCTTCCCTTTACTCCAATCTACAAACCGCCTTAGGGAACTTCAGCAACACCCAGTGGTCCTGGAACAACAGGATAATCAGACAGATACCTCAGCTCCTCCAGCCATGGTCCAGTCCCTACCATGGCCAAAGAGAAGCACCATTCCTCCTCCAACCCCACCCTCGTGGGCAGGACCTGGTGCTGCTGCAGCCTCTTCCCACAGTGGGAGGAGTCCAGTGGAGAACCACAGACACCAGAATTACAACCAGCTCATTCAGGAGATTTTTTATAGCCCATTGGTCCCAAAATAAAACTCAGGTGAGACAGAGCATAGCCCAATCAACCATCTCCTACAGAAAATGCTGAGCACAGGACCTACTGGTCAGGTCATGGGGAAGAGGGAGGTACGAACAAGGAGCTGTTTTGGGCAGTGAGGAGGCAGAATGCCATATGATAGCATGTTTGGGAGAGAAAGGCTTGAGCATGTCCTAAGTGCACAAGTCTTCCCAATGAGTGTCCCTGTGCTGGCTGTGTCCCCTTCCCAGCTTTGCTTCAGTCTTGTGCCATTCAGATATCAAAGAGACTAAAGGTAGAAATAAATAACCCACAGTCTGAAGTCAAAAGCTGTTTGAGGTGAGGGCTCTGTTCCTTGAAATATTTACCATGTTTGAGACTTGGTTTAAGCTTGGAATGGAAATTCAGACCCTTGTTTTATCCAAACTTTATCCATAACTGTGAATTCATGGGAAAAACAAAACAGGAACTTTAAGTCAAATTCTCTGCTAATAAAACTGAGCACTATTTTAATCTTGTTTCTCCCATTCTGGTAAACCCAAAATTTGTTACAGTGTCTGGTATTACAAATTTAATCCAGAATAACCCACTTTTTCTATTGATTCTAATGAGGGTTTCTCGAGAGAATAAGTGGATCTTTAAGACAAAAGGAATTGAAATAAGAAATTTTTTTGAAAAGGTTATGTGGCGCCTGATAGTCTACAATCTGTCAAGTTAAGCAAACAAAATTGCCTTGTAAATAAGGCAATTACAAATCTAGTTTCTACACTCTGGAATGAAGCCAGGATCTAAGTGTGAAGGATTGAGAGGAAAATCTGTTGTAAATTCCTTCAAGTGAAAGTCCCTGTTTAAAAGAAAGAGAATACCAGTTTTAGAAAGGTCATGAAGTCACAGCAGCTATTTCAAAGCACAACTTTAAATGTCAATTTGACCTCTTTTTAAAGGCAAACAGACACAGCTGCACTTGGAGTGTAATCCTCATGCCAGAAAGAGAATAGAAATGATTAACAAGATGTTTTGCAATGATCTTGGTGTAGATGACCACAAAAATAATTAAATACCCACTCAGTAGGCATCACAAACTCGATGATTCTCAAAGTTTGTCGTATATTCTCAGTTCAAAAATAAGAAACAAAAGTGAGAGAAATACGACTTCATGGTGTCTGAAAGGTGTAAGTTACGCATGAGCTGCATCACTAAAGCTTTCACTTGAGCCTGGATTTACTGCCTTTCTAGGTAAGGGGACATGCTGCAGTGACAGACAAGCAAGCAACCAGGAGACTCGTGTGCCTTCACTCTAGTTTCAGTCTAAACTCTCTGGGGAGGATTGTAGCAAAGGTGAAAAATTGAGTCTGAAAGACAGAGCTGACAAGTCCTGCAATTCCACCTCTAACACATATTATAGAGGAGTAGCTTAAACTGGGGCAGGGCTCAATATTATATGGGTATATATAGATACATGTATACCCACAGATGTAGACGCACTCATAATAAAGGTCAGGCAAATTTCACTGAAACCAAGAAGCCAGACTGGAAGAATTACTTTACATTAAGCCTGTGCCTTTTATTCATAAATTGAATAGACTGTGGGTGTTGTGACTAACTGGCAGATAGTAAATTGAGGTGCTCCATGGTGTTTACCATTAGATAAACTGTTGCTTCTCCTGTTTTTATTTGGAGGTTAATTGAACTCCAGAACACTCCACTATAAACAAGCGCTGGCACTAAAAACAAAAAGACAAGGAATAATGTAATGAATGCATTCCCACAGACCAACATTCATCACTTACACTGCCCAGGTATAGTGTCAAAGGTGATAAACACACACATATCAATACTAATCTGATATCCTGCTCCATGTCCTATCACAGAGGTGCCTGATCCTTCTCTCCAATGGACGGAAAAGAATAGGGTGCTACACACAAGAACATGAAAGATTTGGCTCTAACTCTCCAAAGATTTCTTGAACATTTACAGCACAACACACCTCAATCCTGGCCTTCCATTTCTATTCACCTTACACGTAATTGTACACACATACAAAAATGATTATGAAGTAGATATAAAAGGACCTTGCAACATTTGACACACGTCCTATGTAATACCAAAAGACCTTGTGGCAAACCCTCCAGCCACTTGCTGATACAGTAAAGATGCTGAAGGATCACCGCCCCACCACCTCCCCTACCCCCCCAAAAAAAGAGACTTCATAAGAAAGAAAGGTCCAGGCAAAAAGGTTACGGTAAATCCTACAACTAAACTACTATAGCACCACAGGACACGTAGGTAGATTCGAACAGCAACCAGCTGGCAGAGCTGCTACATTCCAGGCAGTGCATATCTAAGTATCCCCAGCCTACTCCAGGTTGCAGAGTAGCTCAAGCAGAGATGAAGACACACAAATACTCAAATACCTCATTTGTAACTTTCTGCATACCCTGAAAAACCAAGGTTATTGGTTTTTAGCTTATCAGATTATTATTCTCTTGCATTGCCATTTTGCTATGTATATTATCCCACCCTTCACCCAAAATTAAAACCCAACATCCTTAATCACAGGTTGTTCCCACTAATAAATTACCTATTTAGTATGTTTATATAGGCTCTTTTCCACGGTGCAAGTCATGTTGAAATTGCCCTCATTAAAATATTTCCATTTATTTGCATGACTAATCAGTATTTATCAGTAACATGGCACTTTACATCTTCAAAGCACTTAAATTGCATATAAATTGATTATCTGAAAACTTGCCCAAGTACATATCTTTGAATCTGATGTACAGACTCAGCTATTGCTTCCTAAAATAACTACTGCCTTCACACGTGCATTGAATCGAAGTGAGGGTAATAGTGAGAGGCCTAGAGAAGCATATGTGTTACTTAAGGAAAGAATGAATAGTCCCTAAAAGAAATAAAGACAGCCAACCAGCCAGCATTCAGTGATGGCATGCAAAAATCAGTCCCTTGACAGGTAGAAAACACACAGTCTGTGCCACTTCCCACCATGCTTTCTACTGAAGAGAGTTGTCGCGCTCTTGTGCAAATGAAGTCCCACAACTCTAAAATTGCTTGCAAGAGTCTTGCCACCATTCTTTCACTTCCTCCTCTTTGGAGTTTTCTACAGACTTGCATGCCAAAATACTCAGGGCTTCTGGTGCTGCATTCTGGAGACTCTGGCCACTGATGACTTGCACTGTACTGCAAATCCACTTCCCAGCATAAGACCATTGCTGTATCTCCCCACACAACTCTCATCTCTGCGCAGAAGATGAGGGTGGGTATTTTTTTTTTTGCTTCACAGCTTGCTTTGAAAGCAGCCTGTACACAGAAACAAGCTACTTCTATAAGCACTGTTATCCTGCCTCTCCACAAGTTATTTTCCTTTTTAAAAATTAAGGATTACAATAGAAACTGGGGGGTGGTGGGGTGGTGGTGTTGTTTCAACTCGTCATATCTAAGGAAGCAATAGTAGACCTGTTGGTTTGGTTTTCAAAGACTAAAATATCTTTTAGTTCTATCAATATGAAGACTCAGCAGCGTAGAGCCATCCTTAATACTTTCATTTTGTTAAGAGGAAAAAAACCCCATAGTTCTTCAAAATAAATAGCTATGTTTTTCCAATGTTCTGCAAGTGCCTGGACTGAAATAATAACAATGGTAATCTTAGAAGATGATGTTTTTATTCTAGATAGCTACAAAACTTCGTAAGTATTGATTTTGGTATGTTACTGCTCCCTGTCCCTTTTTCCTGTATGGTTCAACTGAACTGAGTCTTCTCAGGCATTCACTCAATTGCTTCAGGCTCCTGTACCCTCAAAACTTCACTAGGGTTATAGTGATTTGAAGTGCATATGGTGGCTTTTATCCAAAACAACCTGAAAGTGCTTGATGAACTCTACCAGCACACAATTATCTACAGCCTACTCGCATCTCTGCGGATTCATAGAGTTGGAAAGAGACATTAAGAGATCATTAAGTCTGTCCCTCCCAGCAGGATCAATTATACTTGGGCTATTCCTGACAGAGGCTGCCTAACCTGTTCTTAAAGACATCAAATAATGGAGATTCTACAGCTTACTTCAGCAGCCTAAATCACTGCTTAATTCTCCTTATTAGGTTTTTCTACCAACTTCAAGTTCAATGCTGTAATTTAAATGTATTGTCTCTTGTTCTATAAATTTCTTACATAAATCTTTATCATGTTTGTTCGTATGACATTAATCACCTCTTCTTAAGAGTATCCAACGTAATTTTATTTAATATTTCCTCAACTATTTTGAAGCAAAGAGCCCCAAGTATGCTGTTGCCCCCTCACTGGAAATACTTGCTGTGGCACACAGTTCAGGTTATGTGGCTGGCACTGCCAGCCCTAAAATGACAGCCACCAAAAAGGAATGGAAGTGCCCTCCTAGCACAGTCAATGAGACGCTCTTGAAGAACCTGACTAAACAAGACACCCAATGTTTTTTTCTGTTCTGTGTTGATTAGAAATGCAAGCAATTGTTTCCTAGGCAGATTATTACTCATACTGACTCAAAAGAAGATGTGAATGCCTGCTGGTCATGTCCCTCTTCAACTCTGGGGGGAAAAAAAAAATTAAAAAAATTTGAGCCAACAAGATCTCTGAACAAAGCTTCTTTGAGTTGTTTTTTCCGTTCTGCTGCTCTTTAGGCCTTTTGAACTTCATTATTACTATTTAGTACAAAAGTGCCTAGAGGCCAATTAAATCACCAACCCAGTGTGCTCAGGAAGTTACAACTGTAAGATATGGCTTGTTACAAAAAAACCCAAACACAACCACACTTATGATCTAAATGGATAAGACAGACTAATAAAGGGAGAGAGCATTAAAAAAATTAACTTGTTTCCAATGTCAATATAAATTAAATATCCCACAGAAAACTAGATGCAGAAAACTAAAGATGATGTAGCTGCATAGAGCCAGGGCAGGTGTCTGCAAAACTACTGCATCCCTTCAACCCTATCACCTGTGTGTCCCACCTTGCACCTGGGAGTTTTTCCATCATTCAACAGCCCTTCACTACCACTGAGCTTAGGTAGGTGAACATGTAATTTAAGTTTACAACAGTCAGCACAAGAAATAAGCCAAGCTACCATTTTCTGGCTGGTGGCTGAGGCGCACCAAATCTCACAGTTTGGCTCCTGATTTTGAGAGGGAAGCAGGAGACAGAAGCCACCCAGTCTGAAGGATCCCCACCCATAGCACAACTCCCATGTCCTGCCCATGAAGCACTGCTTGAAATAACTTACTTACACTAAGCAAATAATGACTGAAAAATGGATAAAGCATTATTCCTTTAAAACAAAACCACTTTATAACCAAGTTGTAAGATACATTGCCTATTCAATCTCTGAATATAGTTTGAACTTACCACAGATCTAGAGGGTGCACGGGAAAACTATAAAGTTGGTATATACGAACCAAGAGGTCTCCCCCGTCACAGATACTCCTTCCCGTCTTCCTTTTCTTCCCCCGCCCCAAATACAGGAAGAGAGATCACCAGCTGCCTGCTGAAGAAAACACCCACCGAATGGTGTGCATCGTTCAGATGGCTTGGATGATTCAGCTTTTCCACGTGAACTTTACTGAAGTTGCACACAAATGGTGTTTTGTGCATTTCTGAATGAAACGCATAATTGTCCAAGTACACATCAACACAATTTCTATTTGAAGAACTTTTCATCTAAAACGCAGCAGTGTACCCATTACCTTACAACAGCTCCAATTCTCAAACCTATTAATAATTGCATCCATTTATGCTTATACACTGCAGTATCTCCAGCCTTTTGAAATCCATTTTAAAGTGCTTTCCAAAGTTTCACAAAAAAGGGCAGTGAAAAGAGGATCTAGTGACCACCTCATCATTTTGAAAGCCATCTGGTATGATGTGCATTGGTTTTAGAGTGGGAAGGCTGGGAAGGAACAGAAAAGCCAGATGTTGCAAGCAGTCTGCTCTCCCAGATAGAACAGCACAGGAAGCAGCAGCTTGATCGTAGAGTGTCCCATGAAGTTACACCTGCAGCTAGGTTTTGAAAGCTCAAGATAGTCTCATTGTCTAGAAACTTGCAGGAAAATTTTTAATATTGAAGTTTCCAGACAGGAGACAGAGGAAAAAAAAAAACCAAACAAACACCAAACCAAACCCAACATAAGTGTAAAATGTATACACATTTACTTGGTTTATTTTTGGTTTATCACTGCTCAGCAATGAAGAAATACTGCCTGGTTTTACTTCCCTAATTTCCTTGGCCTTTTCTTACTTTGTTTGAGTGTTCACTTAAATCCTATTCATCAGCAAGATCTTATTTTCATTTCACCCCTGCAGCGATACATCAGAAACAGCTCTAACAACCCAAACAGATTTGACGCACAAAAAAGAAGAGTCAGATCTAGTGCTGCCTTGGAAAGAACCTCTTGCCAGATAAGCCCTGTTCATTTAGCAGGATAAACACTGATTTATCCTAAAGAACAAAAGCAGCACAAGCACACTGAAGACAACACTGCCTTCTGCAGGCGCACAAATGCGATGGTGCATAAACGGCCCGAGGTGCTCAGCAAGGACAGCCAAACTGCAGCCATCTAGGGGAACATGCAACTCCCACCCAAGTGCACGTGCAGCACCCATGCTGCCACAGGCCACTTCACTTAAGCACAGGGAGGAGGTGGCAACCAATTGAATGGTCTGTTCATCACTGGAAGTTGCTCAAGACCCAGAGAAAAACAATAGAAATGTTGCTTGGCCTAGTGCTTTGATGAACATAAGGAATAATTTGGGGTTACCTATTGTGCCCCTTTCCATTAAGGTACCATTGTGGGATTTTGTCTTAGGAGTCCAGAGTAGGTGCATGTATCAGAAAGCAACCAGAGAATCACACTTCGGCAGCATCTCTTCTCCTAAATGGCTTTTGTTTGGTTATGGGGTTTTTTTGTAACTGACTTACACTCCATTTTAAGATGCAGACATGTTATGCAAGTCCAACCTGAACAGCTTGTATCAAAACTAGTCAGGCTGGTACAACTCTCATCTTGCAGCTCATGCCCCGAGTTAACACTGCCAGACTCACGACCCTTGCCAAGATGTCTCCAATCACACCCAGCTAGGTGAGCAGTAAGCACTGTGTGAAACCAGAGGGTGCCTAAAATCTGCATTTTGAGAAGGTGTCAAATACTTCATTGGAAACCAAACAAAAAAAAAAATCCACATTTGCAGGACTGGGAGATGTCTTGTGCTTTGGTTACTAGCAGTGGTTCAGGTTCGCTAAACATCAAAATTCTGGTGACGTTTTTTTCATTCCCTACCATTTATTGATAGCAATGGGAGTATTTCTCATCACGGCTTCCCATCACACTCCTTTCTCTTTGGTCAATCACTGGGAAAATGAGTCATAATACCAAAGCCTAAGCCTCTTCCACATAAAATCATAGAATGGTTTGGGTCGGAAAGGACTTTAAAAAAGGGTTCTTTAACAAGACCCCTTGGCAGTTCCACCCCCCCTGCCATAGGCAGTGACACCTTCCACTAGACCAGGTTGCTCAAAGCCTCATCCAGCCTGGCCTTGAACACTTCCAGGGATGGGGCATCCACAGCTTCTCTGGGCAATCTGTTCTAGTGCCTCACCGCCCTCTCTGGGAAGAACTTCTTCCTGATGTCCAATCTAAACCTCCCCACTTTCAATTTAAACCCATTCCCCCTTGTCCTGTCACTACAGGCCCTCGTACAAAGCCCCCCCCAGCTTCCTTGTAGCCCCTTCAGGTACTGGAAGGGGCTGTAAGGTCCCCCTGGAGCCTTCTCTTCTCCAGGCTGAACAAGCCCAACTCTCTCAGCCTTTCTTCATAGGCGAGGTGCTCCAGCCCTCTGAGCATCTTCATGGCCTCCTCTGGACTATATCTAACAGGTCAATATCCTTCTTATGTTGGGGGCCCTACAGCTGGATGCAGTACTGCAGGTGGGGTCTCACAAGAGCAGAGGGAGAGAATCCCCTCCCTCGACCTGCTGGCCACACTTCTCCTGATACAGCCCAGGATACGGTTGGCTTTCTGGGCTGCCAGCGCACACTGCCGGCTCATGTTCAGTTTTTCATCCACCAGTACCCCCAAGTCCTTCTCCTCAGGGCTGCTCTCTATCCACTCTCCACCCAGCCTGTGCTTGTGCTTGGGATTGCCCTAACCCAGGTGCAGGACCTTGCACTTGGCCTTGTTGATCTCTGTTGAACATCCTGCTAGGGGCCTTATTCCGCACACACAGACCATATCCATCTCAAGAACAACAGTAAACTCCAGCCAGCAGCAATTCAAATGTTGCAGGATGTGGCCAGGCTCACCCATATGTAAGCACCCTGGGTATCTGCCTCCACCATCTCTCCCAGACCAGCTTACTTGCCCATTTTGCTTGAACAAAGGCATTTCTGCTCAGCACTAGGTGAATCATACCCATGCCATACAAGGAGCTCATAGCAGCTGCCAAACTTTTTTTATTTTTAAAATGAAGTCTTCCCTCACATTACCTGTGCATTAACACCATGACGTGGGATACATCATCCTTCCAATCTGCCCCCATGTTTCCACAGAAGAACAAACTTTGCAAATCAAAGAACAACTCACATATCGCATTAGCTTTTCATTCTGTTTTTTTAGTTTTCTAGTCCCAAATTAAATTTGCTATTCCAAGTATATTTAATAAGCTAGTTCTGCCCTACAGCTCACTGGGACCACAGTCACAGCAATCAAGGGCAGGACGCCACACAACACCCATGTGGACCAGGTGTGTGACCCAGCATACCATGCCAGCATTTCCCCTCCTTCCCTTCTAATGGGGAGCATCACTTGTCTCCCACCTCACAAAAAATCTCCACAGGCAGAGGAAGGCAATTCCCTACTTGACCTCAGGGCAGGAGGAAGCTGTCAGTGCAGATGCCATTAGTAAAAATCCAGTCCATCCCTAAAAAAAAAAGCCAAAGAGCAGCCCCTGTGTGACAGCAGGAAAGAGGGCCATGAAGTTCACCAGTGGCCTGCTGCTTCAGGGGTTCATGCCCAGCCACATCAGCAGCATGTCAGGCAGGTCTTCTGACTGGGAAGCAATTTGGTGCACAAACATTTAGGTAATGTTATCTCCTGTCTCTGAGATTCACTTCTAAAAAAAAAAATATCTGAAGAATTACTTGTCTCTTCTGCAACCAAAAATTTCTAAACTGATATTTAGAGAGCAGAACCAAGAGGCCTGTATCCCACCTCCTGAGCAGGAAGAAAAGGACTGTTGTTTTAGCTGTGCTTTTTCTTGCTTTCTCCGCTCCATCCTGCCCAGGGAAAGCACAGGCAGCAGGAGAGGAGCAGGCAGGAGAGGGCAGGAGGCCTGGGCAGTAGGTCTGCACCCATCTCTCCAACAGGACCCATGAGTCCAGAGTTGCAAAACTCACAGCTAGGAGAAAAAGCAGACCTTTCCTCTTCTCCAGTGATAAGAAGCTGATGTGTTTGGAACTAAAGGGCCAAGGACTGCTTGGGGTGGTCTAAGCAGCTTCAAAGCTGACAGCTTACTAATCAGAGAGGAATTCTTAGGCAAATTGAGAGCCTGGAAATAGTCTTGCCAGGAGCACTATTGTTACTGGAAAGCTCTGGCCAAAGCCATCTCAAACAACAAAACAAACTAGATTATGCTATAAATATTAAAAGCTTTATAGCTGTTTGTTTGTGCAAGAAATTCCTGGAAAGTCCCTTGGCCTTAATGCAGGGAGAAGGTTAGAGAGGAAAAAGGAAGTAGGGAATGGGAAATAATTTATTTTGGAGATCAGTTATGTTGTTTTCATCCTACTCAGAGCAACTTGTATCAGCTTCCCACCAGAAACAAACGGTCAAGGGCTGTGCCAGAAAAATATTAAGACATCTGTGTCTTCAGTAGGATATTCAGTGGGCTTGGAGAGGACAGTCTTAGCTAGAGCTGCAAAAGCCTTTGTTCGAGTTCTGTCGACAGCAATTTAAATACCACAGTTACACTACAAGAATCTACAACACCTTCCTACTTCCATGTAATAAAATCAAATAAGATGTCCAAGATGCAGTCACTCAGGTTTGGCTGATCATTTCACCTGGGTGAAAATCCCTAGTTTCATTATCATTCATTAACATTCACAAAGCTGTTATAAGATAGAAAAAGGTTTTTTGTTTGTTTTAGATTTTTGTCTGGTTGGGTTTTGGGGTTTTTTGTTTAGGTTTTTTGGGTTTGGTTTTGGGTTTTTTTTTTACAGTTTACAGATAAAGCTTTACAGCCTATTTGTCACTACTTGGCATTATTAACATTTTCATTGGAAATAAGCAAGGATTTCATTAGAAGCATTTGCACTGGAAACAGCTAGTGAGGGATAGAGAGGGAAATACATTAATAAGCAGTACTGAGTAGCCTGCAATTACTTAGAAAAGCCATTAAATACACGTAACAGTTTAGACTGTGGCATTTTCTATGGCTCTTGGTAAATATGTCTCAAACAAAAAAGCCTCTAAGTGAAGGTCATGGAGTCTGAAGCTCACTGCCTGCAAAAGCACTCCCAAAGTACATCAAAGCGTGCAGCGGCTGAGCACCAGCAGCAAGCAGAGCCCACTGCTTCATGGGGTTTGCTCCACAGGTGCCTTCCAACAGTTCCTACTCTGGCCCATCCTTAATGAAGGAAAGCTACACTTATATGAGGAAAAAAAATCAACCCAAAACAAAAAAAACCCAAGCAGCTAACTCACTGTGCTGAAAGTGGCACTGTAAATTGGACTCAGTTGTCCTCTGACTCCTTGGCTGCTGCCAAACTCCCACTGTGCGTGGTGAACATCCATCCTCAGCAGAGCCCCAGGAACAAACAGAAGTTGCAATCACACACCAACCCCAAGGATTCTCCCTGCAAATCAGCACTGTGCCACACTTGGTTTATGGTTAATTCCTCCATCTCCATACAGTTAACAAATCACATAGTCACATAGGAAAAGATATCTTTGCCCTTACCCAAAAAATATATTAGGTTAACTCTATAACCACTTAAAGGGTGAAAGTTAGTGGCTTACATCATCCTGAACTGAGGTGGCCACACAGGGAGGTTTAAAAAGAAATGTTTACATCTATTCTATGTCATGCTAAAACAAACATTTCTCCCAGTGGCAGGAACTGGAGGACACCCAGAGGTCTGGTTTTCTTCCTCCACTGAATATGCAATCCTCATTTTTCTTCCTACTGGCAAAATATGTGCAACAGACAACTTCTGCCTGTTTCATATTTAGTGTGTAGAAAAAAATCCCAACTCTAAGTGATACTGGCCCAGCAATATTATTTTTAAATTTGACTTTCCATTTCTGGACTGAGTCCAGAGTAACGCAAACTAAGAAAGATTTTGGAGAGCTGCACGAGGCCCTGTGGGAATAACACAATCTCACCAGCCGTTACTATCACAAAATAGGGTAAACCTGATGGTTATGCATTTGCCAGAGAGCTGGGTTTGCCTTGTGCAGGCAACAGGATAATCTTTAAAATAGGGTTACTATTTTAAACTGCTGCTGCAGCAGCATAGGCAGTGGAATTTGGTGAAATTATATATTGACAGAAGCTCGACTGCTTTTGTCATGCATTTCACAGCTGAAGTGCCATTGCATGGAACTATATATAACTACTTTGAGTGACTGTCCCTGTTTCACACTACAGCACCACACAAACCTAGCAAGAGAAACAAATGGACATTTATGCCTGCACCGTTTTCTCCGCAGTTACTGCTATATTGCTGAAAGGGTGTTCAACACAGACCACTACATTCAGCTCAGCCTGGCCTATATTGCTGAAAGGGTGTTCAACACAACACAGACTACTACATTCAGCTCAGCCTGGCCCCTCTTTATTCATCCTCCAAACTGATTCTTTGTGGAGTCTGCTTCCTGCATTTAAGATGATGGCTCTCTCCGAGAGCTCTTGTCCATTATAAAACCTTACAGCCTCTAAGAGAACAAAAGTGTTTCCACACAATGGCCACAAAGAGCATGTGCTCCATAAGCACAGCATGTGCAAAGGACAACTTGGAGTGAAGAGAAGCAGGCACAGCTGTACAGCATGACAAAGTCAGATTGCAGTCTTCCAGTACCTGAAGGGGCTACAAGGAAGCTGGTGGGGGACTTTTTACAAGGGCCTGTAGTGACAGGACAAGGGGTGACGAGTTTAAATTGAAAGTGGGGAGGTTTAGATTAGATATCAGGATGAAGTTCTTCCCAGAGAGGTTGGTGAAGCACTGGAACAAGTTGCCCAGAGAAGCTGTGGATGCCCCATCCCTGGCTGTCTTCAAGGCCAGGCTGGATGAGGCTTTGAGCAACCTGGTCTAGTGGAAGGTGTCCCTGCCCATGGCAGGGGGGTTGGAACTAGATGGTCTTTAAGGGCCCTTCCAACCCAAACCATTCTATGATTCTACTCGGAAGGACCCAATGCTTCTTTCCAGTTGGGCATGAGCATTTCTAACTCACACTCTGAGATGGTGCACTAGAATGCATGGTGGAAGTCAGGGTAAGAACTTGGGTAAGTGCAGAAATTGCAAGCAAAAGCTAGCACCCACCCTCCTCCAAGATATCAATCCTGCTGGCAAAGGCAGTTCTGAGAATTCATGCACACAACGCTCAAATCATGTGTAAGAGACACCAAAAATTGACTGATGAATGCTGAAAAGTCTACAGAAAATGTTTGAGCTGAATATATTATTGAGGTCCAAGTTGAAGGCTGACGAGGGGTTTAACTTGATCTATTCAGGACATGGTTGCAGGTATAGAGCAGTTTGTGAAGACTGACTGCTGGCAACATGTGACAAAACAGGACATAGGATTTGGACAAAAAGTTTATATTCATAAAAAGAAAATTCTTATCCTCTCCAACTATAAAGCTATTCAACTTCACCATCTGTTTCCTGGTTTGGCTAAGTTTTAGATTCTTTTTTTCCCCCCCCCTTTCTGTTCAATGAGCAACCAGCTTACGGAGTATGCTGTTTTTAAAACAAGTCGTGCTTAAGAGGAAGAAAGGATTACTAGCTCATTGATTAGTATAAAATTAGTGTAATACAGTACTGCACCCACTTCATGATCATCCAGAATTCAAACACTAATTAATTTCATTATCCATAATACTAGAAGAAACACATTGCTTGAAGAATTGTCCTGAACTCTGTCTCTACAAGCTCTTAGTATCCATTTTAATAACTTACTTCCTCTTGCACATTAGTATCTAGAACAATATTGTCTTACATAACCATTGCAAAGGAACACCCAAGGTATCGCCTTGCAAATATGCTAGACTAAAAAGGAAGCCTGCTCAATATTTGAAGTGCACATTCCTAAAACCTCACTATACATATCTGCAAAAGTACCAAATATTAGTTTTCATTTTTGTGGGGTTTATAACCTTCTCTGATGAACTGTATTGTTTTGTCACCATGATAGAGTACTCAGAGTAAAGTATTGTGGAGTACTGTACCATGGCAGGATATCTGGATGCATGTGTTTTACTCATTAGGGAAGTCAACCTAAGCAAGTTTTTGTTCTAACAGGCACATGCACCTTCAACACCAACAGATGAACATAACAGCAGTTTCTAAGTTGTTACCTACATTTTTCAGATTAAGACAGAAAGATATCACCTGGTTTATTCCTAGCTGTGTCTTTTTCCCCACCCCTCTCCCCAAGAAAATACGTATAGGGCACCCCCTATATTCACCATACACATTAAGTTAAGCAATCAACATCCTCCAAATTTAACCTTTTGGACAACGAAAGTGCACTAGTCCTTGGGAGTTCACTTTCAGATGTTGCTAGCTTTTCAGTTAGCATGGCAAGTACAAAGAGGAACAGCAGAAGAGATGGGCAGGAGAAATTATTCCACAAACACAGAACAGATTTCACCCTCTGAGATTGAAATGCAAAAAGGAATGATCTGAAAAAGTTTAATTTGTAACACTTCTCCATACACTAGCACTTCTAACAGGAGCTGTTAATGTAAAGAAGAAAAATAACTAACACTTGGGAGCATTGTGACAGACACTGCTAGGGGTCTTTCCCTGCATTTTAAACCATTCTCTAAACCAACAGCAGCACTTCTCCCAAACAGTAACGATAGTGCTGAATGATGCGTGCCACGACGCTATTTGCTAAATATCAGCTGTTTAATTTTGCATGTTGTGCACAGATATAAGGAAAGCTGGGGTTTTCGATCTCTCCTCTTTGCTAGGGAAGAGGGGACATGTGGGGAACAAACCATCTAAAGTGCAAGCGCTTCTCACAGAACAGTGTAACAGCTGCTCTTAAAAGATCTGCTTTCTACCAGTTCCTTACAACTTCTCTTCCTAAAACACTACACTGGTAGGAGGGTACTTACATTTGACCCCTCATTTGGTGTTCATGCAGTGAGGGACTTCCAATGCTTCTTCAAAACAAAGTGAAGGACTGGATTAGCTACTGCTACACATCTGCAGCAGCTCATTCAACTGACTGCTTATCACTCAGTGGCAGCAGCATGCTTGTTCCTTACCCAACACGAGGCCTGATCAGAGCCCGACTCCCTGACCTACTCCTTCAGTGCTCTTGAAAAGACCTTTCTAATAATGCTTATTATCATTTTATAAAAACACGAAAAACATACAGTAAGAGCTACATGCTTCCTTCTTTGGTAAAGAAATCATTTGGACATTATTTGTACATACCTGGGCCAAAACACAACTTTGCTTAGTGGTGACCTCTCAGAGCCACATACCACCACTCCACATGGCAAGAGGCTCCACAGGATGGAGGAGAGAAGCTTTGGTGTGACATACACGTAGACAAAGCAGCTGCCAGAAAGTCCTTGAGGAGATACATGGTCCTTTCTGCTAGTTTTGGCCACATAAGGTTCCTTCTGCTGGTGTAGGCCATAGTGGTTAGTATTGATCAGAGAATGGCTAGGGAGCAGTGGTCATCCCTCAAAACACCTGTGCTGCAGGTGGCTATGGACTTACAGCGTTTCCTGAGTTCTTCAGACCTTCTCCCCTCTCAATGCAAGAAGAGAGAGGACAGCTAACTTCCACTTGAATTTTATATAACTTATGAACATGTCTCTCCCATAGATATCCCCTTATTTTCCTTCCTTTCTCTTGGGAAAAGGGAGAAAGTGGGTCAATTAAAACTAATTTTCACTTTCAATCAAGATTTCTAGAGTGGATGATCAGTGCTCATCCACAAAGCCCAGCAACAGTTGATCAAAACTTACATTAGAGAATAATCTTGCAGCCCATACGTTAACAGCTACCCCTGTGTAGCAAGATAAGATTAGGTCTTTAAAAAGAAGCAGACATTTGGAAGGTCAAGTTACAAGTCAGAGCACTATATAGGCAAAGGAAAAGGGGTCTGGTGTTTAATTCACCTTACTAAGTGCTTCGTTACAACTATTTTGTTGTTCTTTTTTTAAGTTTCTTTAATACATTTGGGTTTTGGTAATCAGTGTCACCAGCAGAGGAAGCAAAAGGTTATATCTTATAGAGTCTGCTCCTGTAGGTCTTTCAACTGCACTTACCTCCTCATGTTTCACAAGCAGAGATACAGCCAAATTTTAGGTCAGAGTGTTAAAACCGCTTGTTCCCGTAAATCACTGAATTAAAGAGTCATGAGAGGTAGAGGGGTGGGGGAAGAGCGAATGTATCCAATGCCTACAGTTCCTACTGCAACCCAAAATAGCCTATGTGTTAATATTGAGAATAGCTATTGGAGCTCTTCTTCCTGGTAGTCAGAAACTGAGGGGGGGGAAACAAAACACCTCTGCTGACGCAAATAAAATGCCAGCTTCCCAGAGAAAGACTCCTGCATACCATATATCACACAAAAGTTTGCAGCATAGTAAGCAGTAGTTGCAAACCAGAGTATCAAGAAGTCTAGGTACCTTACTAGAGCACGCTTAAGTTCACAGTAGTAAGGATGCGGCTTATGCAACAAACGGGTATACCATGTTCTGCTACATTTGTTATACATACACTCCAATGGCAAAAAATCCATCAATAATGATGGATCAAGTCCAAGAGGAGCAAAACCACCCCAGCATTATTTGTCTCTTTGATTGAGAAACCATATATGACTATTTTCAATGATCTTGACTAATTTACAGTGGAAACTCAGCTGCACTAGATGAAGTACTGTCAGCAAGGCAAGGGAGGTGATCCTTTTCCTCTGCTCAGTGCTGGTGAGGCCACACCTGGGGTAGCATACCCACTTCTGGGGTCTCCAGTACAAGAGAAACATGGACCTACTGGAGAGAATTCAATGAAGAGACACCAGGATGATGATGGGAATGGAGCAGGTCTATGAGAAAAGGCTGAGAGAGCTGGGACTGTTCTGCCTGGAGCAGAGCACTCAGGGGGATCTTATTGATGTGTATAAATACCTGAATGAAGGGTACAAAGAAGACTCTTTTCAGTGGTGCCCAGTGCCAGGACCAGAGGCAACGGGCACAAACTGAAACACAGGAGGTTCACTCTGAACATGTTTTTCACTGTGAGGGTGACTGAACACTGGCTCAGATTGCCCAGGGGTGGGGAGTCACCATCCTTGTGAAGTTGCAAGGGGGTTGGACCAGATGATCTCCAGAGGCCCCTGCCAAGTTCTGCCATTCTGTGATTGTGTGAAACTGCAGTACCACTCCTGCTAGTTTCCAGAGAAGTAATGCTGTTTCCCCTGCTCACATGAGCCTGGCAACTCTTTCCATGGACAATCAGCTATTGGATATCCTTATGACCAAAGGTCAATTTCAGTACTTTAACACAGTATTGTTAGGATTTGTTAGCATGGAAAAAATGGAAACGGAGAAGACATTGGTTTGGTTGGGGCTTTTTGGGGGTGCAAAACTTAGCTTGCGTTTAGGCAATAAGACAGATTTTGAAAAGTGTCATTCTGCCTAAATGCTTACAAATTCCTCTTTCCTCACAGCTGCCATGATTTAAAGCTACTTGTTAAATTAGGGCAAGCATGTGTCAATATTCTTAGATCAAACTTTGAGAACCTCACTGAACAAAGGAAGCAAACTTCTCAGTGACTTAAAAATGTGCCCAGGTACAACCCAAAGAAGCAGAGTACATCCAGAATTTCTTCTACACCAAAATGCACGATGCTTCCCCATTCATTTTTAAATCATGGAAAACAGGATATTAAAAGATGAGCAAAAGTTCCATTTTAAAGCTTTGTTTACACAACAGCTCTGACTTTAATCCACTTTGATAACTGTGATTTAATTTAAAACAGGTCAGTCAGTTTGAGGCTGGATTATACTACATACCAGTGCCTACAACATGGCAGTTTCAGCCCTCTCCTCAGAGGCAGGGCCAAACTGGTCTAGGATTCCACTGTACCGCAGCTGTGTTTGGCCACGTCTCTAGAACAAAATGCCATCTTGGGGGGTGGAGGGGAGCAGGGTGTGCGCGAAGATTGGCAAAAGACAGCCATATTTCAATCTCTTTTGATCAGAAAGGTCCAAACCAGTCTCCACCTGAATCACAATCAAATGTAATTGAGAACTGAATTTAACTCCCTGTCTTCTGGAGGGCTGTAGCACAACTCCATCAACTTGTCGCAGCAATACCATGGTGGTTTAGAATTATGAACAGAATTATGGTGGTTTTAACAATCATGTTACCGCATACGGTTCCTGCCCCAGTCCAAAGTACAAACTAGAGTTTAACCTCCCTCTTTCTCCACCAGTTATTAGATACAAATTACTCTTTTCTTCAGCAAGACCGAAGGAGTAAAGGCTGTTGGCAATGCATCATCTACAAAAATAGTCTTATAATTAGTAGGGAATACAAAAGACTTTTTCAGTTGACTAATCTGTGCCCAGTACCGTAGAGAGGAAGGTACAAACTGTATCTGTAAGAGTAAAAAATATATGCAAACTATATTTAACATTTAAATTACTTTGAACACAACCGTGTGCATACCAACAATCTTATGTACATTCAGTTTTAAACAATACCTCTTTAATATCCTCTTATTTGTTAAAGAAGTTTTATTTTCCTCCCAAAATACCCAATGCTGCTTTAAAATTCTTCAGGGGGGAAAATTTGAGCTATATAGAAAATAGCAAGGTGTCTTACAATTGTAATGTATCATAACACATATTTTTCATAAGAACAACACATCATTCAAAAACTGAACCATTGTAAAAGTTCTCATAAGTCCAACAGGACTGTCTTTAAAAGCTTACTTTGGTTAACAGTGAATCATTCTTAAACAATTAAGGAAAAAATATATATTCTTTTACCACCTCTACAGATGCATTTCCATGGCATATTGTAGCAATCCACTTATCTTTACAGATGAGCACTGCAGCTGTTCAGTGCTCTTTATTTGTACTGTGATTTCAATAACATGGATTACACATCAGGTTGGATTGATTTATAATTAAATTAGTCCAACTTCCTAAGATCTCTGGATAAGACAACTCTCCCTTAGACTTCCTAAGACCTCTGGATATCAGAGAAACAATGGCAACACTACCTCTTCTTCCTCGCAGGGTTGATCTCATGCAGTGCTTGCAATAGCATCACTAAGTTGCATGAAATTGCTGTTTCCCTGCTTGTTTCCTGGTCAGGAGAGGAACACAAATTTGCTGAGCTCTGACACCCGTACATGCTCTGACACCCAGCTAGTCACACCATCCTCTCAGCATTCAGACAACAAGAGCCACTGGACTTCATAGTAACGCAATGATTTCCTCTGAGCCATTACGCAGATTTCAGGTCACGTGTGGCCTCTACATCAGTGAAATTTTTATTCGTTTCCAAGGAAATAAATGCCCTCAGCTTCTGGCCAGAAAGAGGAACTTGAGCTTTATCTTTCCTCTCTCCTTGCACTACAAAACCCCCTCATTCATCAAAACAAGTCACAAACAAAAGGCAAAAATGTAAGATTCTCCAGGAAAAGAACACTGTGTTAGTCACTACGCATCAGTTAAGCTGAAAAGTAGAGAAGTCTGACTGATGAGCAAAGGCACTTCGTAACAGTCCTGTGAACAATAGTCAATGTGTCAACAATTTCAGTCTCGTGATCCAACTGACCAGCAGCGAGGGCTCTGTGGAGGAAGATTTTGTGGACGATGTAACAGAGGATTTTTTAGCACCTTCCTCTTGAAAAGGAATTGTTGCACTGTTGTGGAGGTCTGTATTCATAAAACACCTGCTGCCTCGAATATAATCTGTTCCCCTCACTAACTGTTTGTCAGACACTGGCCTTGAGAGGGGGTGTTGTGTGCCGGGGCTTTCTTCAATGATTGGGGGTATCCTTTCGTTACTGAAGTACCTGCAGAGGACATCTTCACCTGTGTGAACAGGAGGGGGGGAAAACCAATTACTGTTGGCTTCAAAACGTTTAATTAGCATTTTCTATTTTTAGAAAAATATTCCAGTTGCATTTCAAATTACCCAGATTTTGGTTACCGTTCATAACACACCTGGACATAAGCAGCTGTTGATAGCTTTTTCAGTCTTTAATATTTTTTTAAGCAACACAGAACAAGGAAAAAATTTACAGAGGATACTGTTTGACCATTAAATCTCAGATTCACACACCCCAAAACTGCTAGTTCAGACTACCTTCATGCAAACAATTATAATGCGCAAGACCTAACAAACCTCATAATGTGTCATTCAGGATGCTGATACACCAGAGCCGAATACACGTTTATCTGGATGTAACTCGTGACTAATTAAAAATCGCAGAATCACTAAGGTTGGAGAAGACCTATAAGATCATCTAGTCCAACCATTAACCCAGCACTACTATACCCACTAGACCATGTCCTCAAGCACCATGTCCACACGTTCCTTAAACAACTCCAGGAATGGTGACTCCACCGCTTCCCTAGGCAGCCTGTTCCAATGCCTGACCACTCTTTCAGTAAAGTTTTTCCTAATATCTAATCTAAACGTCCCCTGATGCAACTTGAGGCCATTTCCTCTTGTCCAGTTACCTGGGAGAACAGACCAGCACCAACAAAAAAAAGCTACAAATATTCTTCTGCATAACAGACATTAAATGTGCAGATAAAGATGTAAGCACTTCCCTGGATTTGATCATCCATTTGTGATGCTTTCTCTGGTTTTAGTCTTCCCTAGACACCTGGCCATGGCTGCTGCTAGAGATACCCTACCGGGCTAGACAGGCCTTTGCTCTGACCCAACACAGCTGACATACAAGCCTGCAGCACTTCACTACATTTCAAGGGTTAAAAAAAGCAAACAAAACCAAAAGCAAAACCAAACAAAAAAGCATGCACACAAACAGCCCTGCCACCTAGTGATCATTCTGTTAGACTTGTTACTTAGCCTGTTTCTAATATCCCTCCATGTCACTGCTTCTTGTCATCAGCTTCAATTTTGGATTCAAGTAATATAGTTCAGCTTCTATTTTCCCCTAGAATTACTCATTAGCTTTCATAACTGATCAAGAATAAACTAGTCATCCTTTCTTATTTCCCATTTTAACAGTACTCAGAGTCTCTCAGATGGCAAAAGTGGGGAGGGAGAGGAAGACAGTGGGGAAAGAAAAATAGCCACACAGTCTGAACCCCAACACCACTAGCTTCCTTCTCTCTCCCTTTCTGTGACATATGCAGAATATGTTTGTTTTCTAACAACAGTCACTGCAAAAGCCACTCCTAAAATGCTCTACAGTTTAGTTTTGAAAACAACCTGGCTTCTACAGACTCCACAGTGACCTAAACAAACAGAAAGACTTATAAAAAAAAAATCCCAGCTTTATGATCAATATTAAATGGGGGGGGTGGGGGTGGGGATAAGAGCAAAATTATAAATGTGTGTTATAAAGAGACAAGTATAGATCTTCCCTCCCCATTTTAGTCAACTTCTAATGCTCACAAGAATTCTAAAACTGAACAACAAAAGTTTGAGCCCCAACACTGAACAGCCTCA
>NW_010250616.1:0-24414 GCF_000690775.1 Eurypyga helias | reverse complement strand
TTCCTGCCTAAACCAACAATCATAATCTTGGATCAGTTCAGCAATATGAACACACTAATCCTTCATTTCTCATTCAGACAATGCCATCCAGTTCACCCCAAGGAAATTTTGGAGAGGTCGGAAGAGAAAGAGGGACAAGACCTAAAACCCTGCCTTTTCTTCCTGGTGCTCGCGGCCTGGAGAAAGGTTCTGCAGCTCCTATCCAGCTCCCATCAGCAGGCATTGACAAAGGACGAGGTTTTCCTAAAGGCCAGAGAAGGTTATAAGGAATTACACTAAGTTTAAGAAACCAATTTTTACACTGGTAATTTTCACAAATAAGCAAAGGGAGAGATAGAGCAATTAAGAGAAAATTGCAGGAAAAAAAAATTTCAAGATACTTCCAGTGGCACAATAAAAGAATGCAGTGTGCCAAGACTGAACAGCCACACACCTGCTTGCTCACAGCAGCAGTGAGCGCAATGACCAAAAGTTATAACCAAAACACACATGCAAATGGCCAACCCTAGCAGCAGAGTCCAGCTGAAGAACATTCATTAAATAAGTAACAGCATTTAAGTGGAATTATTTCAGATCGGGAGTTTCATTCACATTCACAATTTGCACAGACTGCCTTTACTATCCATCAAAATCTAAAGAGCAGTTTCCTAACATAAGTTATTCCAAACTGACCAAAGTGTTTATCATAACAGCAATTATGAGAGAGAAATGAACTCACCATAGGACTGTGTTTTTTCCCTCATCTTGGCCGGTAGTATGTTTGCTTCCATGGAATACCCAGGCAACTGATCCGAATCAGCGATAGTAAACCTCCGCCTTCGACTCTCCTGATCCAGGAAAGAATTGGGAGACTCGGCACCCTTGGACCCAGGTAGTGGCTGACTGAGTTTGCTGCCTCCTCCATATAAAAAACTCCCCTTTTCATCTCTGAAAGGACATTTCACTTCAGTTAATATCTTAAAGAGTTTTGCTACAGTAGGTTTGAAAGAGATACTTCCAGCCCCCAGTCATGCTCCTAACAACTGACAATTGTGCTGCAAACAAGCTGAAGTAATAAAACTAAGTCAGGTGATGGAAGACTTCATTGTAAACATATTTACCAAGGAGAAAAGAAAGCCACCCCCCTCGTGCTAATTCAGTTTTAAATGAGCCAGTAGTTTAACACACATAGAAATTGAGAGGTACCACTCCTGAAAAAGCTTTTGAGAAAGAGACCTTTCTGCCCTGAGGGTATCAAAGCTGCGGAATCAAAGCTGCCTTCTCAGTACACAGCTGTGACAGAAGGTGCATAGACAGGTTTATCCATCTCTGCGTAACAGCAACACCTATTGCCTCCATCTGAGGGACTGTGCTCTTCAGTCTTAGAAGGAGAGCAATAACTGCCACTGGATATTCAGCACCACCTCTCTCCAGCCGAAAGTGAGACCCCCTTGAGTTTCAGTAACAAATTCATAGCGGGTGTGTATATGGATATATGATTTTGAGCATTTTCTGCAGGAAGTCCCTTCCTAGAGCAATCCTTCATTCCAAAGGCCAGGAACTGACATTTTTAGAACCAGTCCTTGTGAATACTTTTGGAAGAAAAGCTACCCTCTAGGTTAAGATTTGTCTGTGGCTATTTTCCCCCCTCTCTGTACCCGCTACAATCTTATTGCTTGAAGCAACCAGACAAAATTACATAGCTGACTGGGCACACACATATCCCAGCACACACAACAGCCTGCTGGCCAGCACATACCACTTTTTCCAGCGTTCCATTAAGGGCAGTGTTAGAGCTCAGTGAATGGGAAGGAGATGTTTATGGAAATTCAGGGACCAAAAATTAGACAGAAGTGTTACACCATATGCAGACAGCTCTCCTACAACACCACCATGTGGAGACTGTGCCACGGGGGAGGGAAACCAGCTACTGCTCTCTGCCTCCCCAGCATGGACCAGAGAAGATCCATGCCAGGAAGGGAAGAGAACAGAATGATGAGGGGGGAAGTAAATAAAAAAATTAAAAATTACCACACAAATGCACCACAATTTCAAGAGAAGACCAAAACACGCAGAGGTGAAATTAAACAGCCAAACAGAAGGTACCCTTTCACCTCTTTCAAGCTGCCACAGCCTCCCACATTTACTTTCTTTAAAAATCAAACTCAAGAAGCTTTCCCCTTTCCACACATCATCCAGGACACGTTTTCCAGCTCACATTGCTACTTCCTTCCTCGTCAGCAGGGATTCAGGTGTAAAGGCATCTGAAGCTAGATCTAATTTTGTGACTCTTCCCTAAAGAGATACACAAGTCAAACACATGCACGTAATTCACTCATGTGCTTGAAAAGTAACCACTAAAAGAGCTAGGCACTCTAAACCCAGCTAAAATCTATATAATTCCTTTTATACCAAGAAATTTGATTATTTTTACTCTTTAAGAACTGAGCACCCATAGACATGAAGAACAGAGAGAGCCAGTCAAAGTGGATGCACCTTCAGTAAAGAGACCCCACACTGAAGAAACCCTCTCCCCCCCACCACCACAGTACTACCTCAAGACCGCAGTAATACCCCCCCTGGCTCTGTATCAGGCCTTACATGCCAGGAGGCAAGCTCTCCTCCCCTGAGTTGTGCAGCAAGAGGTCAGAGTTTCTGTGCTGGGCTATCTACGCGTAACCTGAAGCGTCAGGGCAGATCAGGAAGCCTGAAAACCCTTTTGTCCATCACCTTCCCACGTTGGCTGGCAGGGTTCTGTCATGAGTCAACATGGACTAGCAAAAAAAGCTAGCCATACCATACTCCCCCTCCCCTGCTCCTGTGTACACAGGCCTGCATTTTTATAGCTTGTGGCAGGGGGGGGAAGTAAAATTAATTGACTCTCCCTTCCTTTCAGTGGGAACATTCCTGTTTTATACAACTTGCAAGTTTAACAATTTAAAACAAGTTATTTTCTATCTTAACTCCCACAACAGTTACTTAACTTGCTAAAAAAGAAAACCCAACAACAAAACACAGTGGAAAGAGTTACAGACAAAAATGACTTCTTGCTATGTGCCATCGGATTTAAACAAAGTCAAAAACATAACCCCCACAGCACAATCAGGAATGAAAATCATCCATCCCAGAACATCCAGTTGTTCTGGGAACAACTCCGATCTATGCAGCACACAATAACCTAATAATAATAAAATCTATTAGGATCCTGGCAGTTCATGCATTTAAGAACAAGTTTAAGCAATCCTATGCATTTAAAAAAACTAGAAGAAAGTCCAAGATCTGCAATTTCCTCAAGCTAATTTGCACAGAGCTCTAATAGCAAGCCAGCTCAGAAACAGCTGTAATGAAGGAGTTTTTTGTTCAGTAGTGCATGTTTATCTGCATACCGAGGAGAATACGGAACAGCTGGTGGAGGTGGTATGTACAGATCCAAAATGGCTGGCTTCTCTTTTTTCAGCGAGGTATCCATGGTGCTTTCCGGTGACTGGGTTGAAGTTGGCAGAGGACTGGTCTGAAATGTTAGACAGCTATCAAACATCTGAGCACTGATTTATCATTCACAAAAAAACAATTCAATAATCAATAGTACCATTCCATCCCATAGTGAACTATTCTACGCTTCCTAAACATGTTAAAACACTCTTAGCATTTACATTTTCTTCCACCTCCAGTTTTTGGCCAGCTTTGCAGTTCCTCCTACAGAAAGCCTACTGCAGGTAATGCATTGCTCAGGAATATTTTGCTCATTCCAGTTCTGTTTTTCCCTGCAAATTCTATAGATGGAAAAAGCAACAAAGACAAAACCCCTTCTTTTATTTTTTAGATCCATTACAAGAATGCAATTTGTTAAATACAGATGTGATGTGCAGCAATTAAAGGCAGCTCATGCTATCCTTATTCTATTCAGTACAACGCCTGTGCCATAGGCAAAAATATGGTAAAGTTCACCACAAATCACATCAAGTGATCTAACTAGGCTAACAGAAGCAAAGAAAAAATACATTTGGTATTGCTCATCTGTGCAATTTTGCTGTTTTGCTCTTTGTGACTTGCTTTTATGTCCCCAGCATCTTGCCAGGTGCCTGTCTGCCTCTAGGAGGGCACAGGTTTGAAGAATGTGGATGCCCCATCCCTGGAAGTGTTCAAGGCCAGGCTGGATGAGGCTTTGAGCAACCTGGTCTAGTGGAAGGTGTCCCTGCCCATGGCAGGGAGGTTGGAACTAGATGGTCTTTAAGGTCCCCTCCAACCCAACCCAGCCTGTGATTCTATGACCCTTTTGGCTTTGTCAGGCAAGAGGACTGCACTCTCTCCTTGTCATCAAGGACCTGCCCAAGCTTTAACTCCAGCCACTCAGTTAACAGCACCCCTCGTACACAAGCATCTGCCTTTTACTGGTTGGCACATTGGAACCCAGAACTATCAGGCTTCTCCAATCACTCATTCTCCCGGGGAAACACTGCTTGGCACAGCCTACATCCAAGCCCATCTCAGCTCTTCACAATGGTAACACAGCTCTTGCTTTGGGTAACCCTGAAAAACTCAGAGGGTGGTGTTTTCTTTGGCTTTGATTAAATGGCAGGCACAATGCCACAAAAAAACACAGGCATTGGTGAAAGGAAGAATGAGGAAGAAGTCAGGCGTGCATCCTCTACCCAGTTTGAGAGAAATCTGCCCATCTCAAGACTTGCAACAGCCACTGGCATTTCACAGGAAGATAAATTATCCTCACAGCTATAGGGAGACTTGTGTCAGAACAAGAGTAGGAATGAGAGCTCTCCCTGGTTTTCTGTATTTCAGGTAATCGGTTTGGATTACATGAGTTTATTTCTTCCTGTAAGCATTAAGCCCTAAGCTTCCTAATACAACACATCGTTCCTCAACATGATTATTTAAACGAACCTCACTTTCTGTCTGCTCAACCAAATCTTAAGTAAATAAGTAGTTTAAACAACTTCTTGAAAAATACTCACTCCTTCCCAGACTAAAAAGAGGATGTATAGGGAATAATAAGTTATTTCAGCAAAAACATATTAGTCTGCTAAACAGAGGAAGCGTTTATTAGCCCACACTGATGAATTCCATACTTATCTGAGGCAAAACTGCTGAAACCACTGATAAGTTCTCCAAGTGGCACACCGACTGATTAAAATGCCCAACACACCTAGGCCCTTTGTGTATCAAGAGGGCATTATCTGGGGTTTAAGGAAAAAAAAGAAAACACACACACCACCACACAAGAACATTTTCCCTTTCATCAAGGAACCAGAAGGGGACAGCCGTTTCACCTAACCTTCCTTGACCTATACTTAAACACGAGTACCTGGCAGCATTTCTGGTATTTCTCTTTTTCAAGTTTCAACCAAGGCATTCCCATCCCATCAATACAATTGAGCCAGCAGCCTCTCACCTGCACCAAGGGCGGTTTCCAGCGCAGGTTCTTTAGTGGAGCAGGAGTGAAATGAAAAGAGCCGGTGGGACGTTTCTTAAGCAGCAGCCTAACGCCAGCAGGATTCTCTCGCAACTTTGCCACTAGATTTTTTAGTTGCCATCCAACCTGGAAGAGAATAAAAGACATGTTTTATTTAGTATTGCTTTTCTGAAAGCAAATAAAAAAACCAAAACAACCACTAAATCCCAAGTCAAACTGTCTGTTTTAACATGAACCTAAAGAGAGAAGAAATCCAAAAAGCCAGAACGAAGAAAAAGATGGGAAAATTCCTTTTGTGGAAAGATCTTTGTTTTGTTTCAAAGAAAGATCTCTAAGCTGTAAATGAAACACAAATATCAAACAATGCTCTGTATACCTCTCTTTCACTACTAGAAAGATGCAAGGATGTGTTCAAATTGAGTAACACAGGGATTCACAATGAACTACTTTTGTCCTGTTTCTTTCTCACATTAAAAAGCATTGCTTACCTGTGCTAAGAAAGAAAATGTTCATTTTTTTTAATTGAAGTTCCTAGATGCAAATTACTCAGCAAATACTTGGGGTTTTTTTGAAGCTGTTTTTACCTGCATTCCAGTAGATTGTAACAATGCATTTTAAAATCAGGCCTTAAATACAATATGGAATATTTTAATATGATCCATGCAGTGTTTAAACACAAAATGTTGCCTATTTAGTTTATCAAAATATTGCAAAGAATTAATTTTAAGTCCAAGAAAAATTTGTCTTAAAAGCCAAACATGAAAAAGGCTCAGAGACTAACAGGAAAACACCAGAACCATCTCCTGACACCATCCATTCAGAGCCAGGGGAGAGTGAGGTTTGCAGAGCAAGCATAAGGCAGGATTGGTAAGGCTGTTTGTTACTAACCACAGTTTGACGATTAACCTGGATCACTTCATCACCAGCATGAATCTTCTGAGATCGATCAGCAGGGGACTGTAAATTGGAAAAGAAGAGGCATGTGCTTCAGTAAGTTTTCTTCACTTCAATAACAACCCCCACCAAGCTAAGACAAAGGTTGGATCCATAATGAAGAGAGCATAGCTGACACTGTCACCCAGCTGGATCACACATTATGTACATTGATGACTGGAGAAATGCAAACGAATTCAACTTATGATTTATTTTTTTATACTGGGGGGAACTAGAGGGAAAGGGAAAGGCATGGCCTACATCTGTCACAAGACAAATATTACTTAAGTCATCGGACAGTCTTCACTGTCCTCTTGCCTCCAGTGTGTATTGTATTTTCAGACAGCAGTGGGAAAGGACTGAAGAGAAGACTTCTGTCCCAACACAGCAACTGTCTTAAACTTAGCTTTCAAATACGCATAAACTGATTTAAATAAACCCCAAAACCAGTATTTTGAATGTACAGAACAAAGGACCAAAACCCCTCCAACCCACAAGAGAAATCCATTTCACTTTCCCTTGTTGTTTCCTTATGTAAATAAGGGCTACCAACTTCAATGTGGAATTAACTGCCTGCATCAAGGTCAACAGATAAAACATATGATTGCACACATCAAGTGTGCATAGAAAGGTATTTTCAAATACTTTCTGAATAATAACACTTCAAAATACAATTGTCTTGGAACAAAACCCAAGCTCTGGGGAACCATTATCAAGTAACAGCTAAATGTGTCAGTACTTAGATTTATGTATGGCTGGTGCCATGCACCAGCTATTTACTGCAGTTATTAAAAAAAAACAGTTTCAGTGCTATAACACACCAACTCTGAGCAGCCTTGACAACACCCAAAGCACGCAGACATACTACCTTGGTATATTGCACTCCGGTCACAGGACACCTTCTCCTCCCATTCCTCCCACCCCTGGCACCACTGGCAGCAGACCAGCTCCTCCTAGTGACTCAGAAACTAAGCACTCGGAGTAAGGACACCTTCTTCTTGTCCTTCAAAGCTCAAGTAACTTTTCTATTAGAAGAACTGTAGGAATAAACAGTGCAACAAGGAATGGCCACACAGGGGAATTTGTGGGAGGCTCCAGCTATCATGAGTAACCCCATTTCTTGATTGTCTTCTTGCTTCCTCTGAGGGGAAATGCCTCTGTGGAAGGCTGTGTATATATATATGAGTCAACCAAGATCATGAAAAAAACCTTGGTCCAAAGTCAAGTTTGTGGAAAACAAAGATCATTTCAAGCTGTCCTTTGGGTGATCAACGGCCTGTCTGTAGGAGGGTGGGGGACCCTTGCACAGAGGACTCCTACAATGAGTGCCAGCTAGCACAGCAGACACTGCAGTCATATTGTGAGAACGGAGGAAAGAGCAAAGTTTAGATCAAGGCCAACGTGACACAGGAAGTCACAAGTAGGACGGCACAACTCAGGAATCATCCTGGCTGACTAGTATGAAATGTATGCACTTCCCAAGACCTTCCAATATACAGTACAGTTAATTCTGGGGTGTAATTACACTGCATACCAGCACACTAACTTCTGGCAATAGCTACCAAAATACCTTTCCAAACCTAGCAAAAAAACTGAGCCAAGACCCAGCCTGATCCCACACTACCAGAGAGATCAGCTGTTTGCATCTCTGTCACTTCAAGCTTTGTGAAAGAGCTTTCCCAAAGGAAGAACCAGTGTTCATAAAAGTATGGAAGCTTAGCTCAATAAATCAAAGCTATAGAAGCAATACAGCCCCACTTCTAGCCTCCAAAATGAGAACTAGATGCCCAGGGAGTTTGGTGGCAGTCAGAGTTACATTGTCACATTTATCAGATGTTGGAATTGCTGACAAAGTGGCCTCAGTCTATGTTTCAGATGCTGTATGTATTTATGCCAGAGCAATATCATAAAAGCTATAAAAGCTTCCAGTTTTCGCTCTGAACTGCAAGCTCAGTTTTCCACCCACTCCTCCCTGGCAGGGGTACAGCTGGAACCACAGGTTCTTTCCTAGTCACAAAAAAAAAAAAAAAAGGCATGGCTCAAAAGCCAAGCTCCTCCACTCCTTTCTTTCAGCCACTGCTCCTGTTGCACGGCATGTCCGACCACACCACAGCATTGCCCGCCAGCCTCGGCTGCTGGCCAGACGTCCACCACAGTGACTGCCCAGGAGCCTTTAAGACAGTCTCAGCGTAAGGAAAAAAACAAGCCACCATCCAAAGCAAAATTACAGTTGCCTATCATGCAGACCATTTCCTTCCAGCAGTCTCTCTTTTTCATAGTCTTTTACTGCACAAGGTAATTTTGTCACTGGACAGCTCATTGATTTAATTACTCATTACTGAATTTAGCACACTACCACCTAAACTTTGCCATTAGGGGAGATTGCCTTTGCTAGTGGAGAGCAAATATGTTCCAGACTTGTGAAGCAAGATACTTTAAGCACTATGAACAGTAGATACAGTAACTTATTAAAGCAATTATTTTAATGCCAAGTGTTTTAACTAACTTGTGTACTTGCAGAAACTGGTTTAATTAGACTAACAGTGAAACATGCAGACACAAAATATTTACAAACTGTGAATCAACAAACCATGCATCACACAGTATTTGAAGCAGTAGCATCATGAAAGTCATACATAAACCAGAAAAAAGCAGTAAAAAAACCTCAAACAAAGCTACTGTCAGACAGTTAATCTATGTTTACTTCACTTACGTTTTCTGTAGTTCCAGTAATTACGTGCAATCCATCATAAGTTGATTTGATGTACATTCCCTAAATGTAAGGAGAAAATGAAAAACAAGTTTAAAGGCAAAGAAAATGTGTAACTTATCTGATTAAACAACTGTTGGCAACAGACTCAAAACATTATTAAAAACACAATTCACACACTTTCCCTAGAAAAGTGTGTGGTCTAATATTACAGCATCCTAAACCTCCTCACAGATCACTTTTACTGTAATTCATTACAACATTTATAGTGGCTTAAAAAAACTAATACATGGAATGCAATTTAGAAACACTGTCTGGTTGGTAATCCCAAACATTGCTGGTTTTGCTGCCATGTTGATCTTTGGCCTTGAACAAAACTATTTCTTACTGCTCTGTCTGCACTACAAATTTAATTACTAGACTGCCACCAGCTCTTCTGGTACAAAGCACACTTACACAAATGGGCAATGAATACTGCCTACATGTTCTTTTACAATTTCTCTCAGCAAGTCAATATACACACTGCTGTGTAACCACACTGCTGACATAAGCAATAAAAGCTCTGGCAGAACTAAGTATTTGTGACTCTTTATTAACGCTGTTTGCGAATGCAAGGACAAACACTGACAAAGTGGGTGTTGACCCGCTTCAGGTGTTGAGCAACAAACTAAAAAAAAAAATCACCAACAGGCTATGAACTAATAACAATTCTACAATTGTATGATTGCATAGATTTCCCCACAGGAGGTGACCAGTACATTGGTTTTATCATTTATGAAAAAACACATGCTTAATTTTCATAGAATCATAGAAGGGTTTGGGTTGGAAGGGACCTTAAAGACCATCTAGTTCCAACCCCCTGTCATGGGCAGGGACACCTTCCACGAGACCAGGTTGCTCAAAACCTCATCCAGCCTGGCCTTGAACACTTCCAGGGATGGGGCATCCACAGCTTCTCTGGGCAACCTGTTCCAGTGCCTCCCCACCCTCTCCGGGAAGAATTCCTCCCCAGTACCCAATCTAAATCTGCCCTCTCTCTTTCAGTTTAAGGCCATTACCCCTTGTCCTGTCACTACAGGCCCTTGTAAAAAGTCCCCCCCAGCTTCCTTGTAGCCCCTTCAGGTACTGGAAGGTGCTATAAGGTCTCCCTGGAGCCTTCTCTTCTCCAGGCTGAACAAGCCCAACTCTCTCAGCCTGTCTCCATAGCAGAGGTGCTCCAGCCCTCTGAGCATCTTCGTGGCCTCCTCTGGATTCAACCTTCCTAACAGTTGTTAGAAGGAATCACATGGAGCTGTACAGAACTGGATGTTATTCAGGAGGAATGGTAACTTCAAGCAGATATGCTGTCTACACTTGCTTAGAAGTACAAGGAAAAACACAACTATTTTTCCCCCCCTTTCTCTCCAGACAATTCCCTTCCCTGTTTGCCCGACAATATCCAAATATATGCTCCTACCTCCTCATTTCCTATTATTTAGCCCAAGCTAGGCTGACTCTGCTTCACTGTAGCTTGTGCATTAACAAAGAGGTCCCCACAATTTCAAGAATGCGTGACTGATTCAATTAAATCCAGTGGCCTAGGTAAAATATATAGCACTGTAAGACTGTAAAGTTCCCTTTAAAATGTTCACCTCTTCTGCCTTCAGGACATGGGGGGGGGAGGGAATACAAATGCACTTCCCTTCACTCATTCTAACATTTTTGTTCTCCAGCCAGAATACCTACCAAGATTTCAAACTCAGTTTCCCATAACCAGCACTCAGCTAAGCAGCATCCACTGAACAAACTAGATTCAGTAATATCACACAACCACTGAACATTTAAAAGGATTTCTCATATTCCTGAGAACAGAAAACCTCAAGATTATTCATATTCTTCACAATCTTGCTATAAACACACACATTTTTGTGCCTTTCAGTAATGTTAACACCACTTCTCATCACCTTCCCTCCCTCTCAACTCCCTCAAAAAAAACAGCTGGTTAAGGTAATTGCAAAAATAAAAAGTCTGATTCCAAAATAATCTGTAAATGCCAACACCCTGGTTAAGACACAAATCTGCAACACTTCAAAAGTTATATTGAGATCAAACTTTTGAAGATATAGACCCATCTCCGGCAGCCACTCCACACAACACCTGACAACTAACCTTTCTATTCCCCATAGGATATTAACAGTTTTGAAATATCTTGCAATACACACACACAGTGACCCACAAGACTACTTATTGAACACTGAGGACATCAGGACACTGCAGAACTGGTTCTTACCAGGCCTTCCCCAGGTTTAATGTTGGTTAAATGAACCTCCTCCAGACACGCACACTGGCTCATCAATGGATCTGTAGTTGATCGGATGGCTTTATCACAAATGCCATTTAAAGTCTTGGCCTACAATGAGAACATGCAAAAAATGGTTACAAAATTTCTCTCCTGACTACTTCTTCTTTCAGTTTTCAAAAACAGAAAGAAAACCGGTTCTAAAACTTGGTCCACTATTAAAGCACAGTTAAGAATCACCAAAATAGACATGTTGTAGAATAGACCTGTACAAATGAATATCTTCTTATTGTAACCTAGTATGGACAACCTGTTTCCATTGGTGTCACCTCATCATAGCTAACAGATTAACAGATCCCAACACATCCTCTGTTTAAGAAAATAAACACACAAGACCCAAAAAAAAAAGTCTGGTTTGGGGTTTGTTTGCTTTAACCAAAACATAACCCAATAAAATATTAAAACGTTTTGATGATTTCTTCTGGGCCCAATTGTCAGTTTTTCATATTATTATTTATTTCTGCTATGAGGAAAAAATTGGCCATGTGTCATTTAAAAAAAAAAAAATGCTGGCCATTGACTTATCTGCATAAAGCTTTAGAGTATAAGGTAGGACATGTAGCACTTAAGCGTTTCAGCATTATTTCTCACCACTGTGCCTCTGAGCTGACCTCTTCCGGAATGCTTACGCAGGCAAAGTTCATATTTCCTTCTGACCAAAACATAACTGATCCTAAGCCAACATTATAACCACAGGCAAATTCTGACCTTTTGTGCGTGTCAGTGAAGTCAGAGGCAGAACAGCTTTGTCTTGTATAACTTAATTAGCAGAAAGACTAACTAATCAGAAGGGAAAAGAAAAATTCATAGTCAAAAAAATCTGTGGGGTCCCTACACTCACAAATTCCACTAATGCCTCACAGTGTGTCCTGGGTCTTGCCACTAACTGAAGCAATGCTGAAATTCAAAGCAGGTTACCAAAGCTTAAAGGAGAGGGGAGGGAGGATTAGTACACAGCACAGCAGTTAGTTATACCCAATCTGGCAACCAGCAAGGTAAGCCACCTCTCACAAGGGGTTTAAATCCTTAAATCAAAGTAGACATACGTAATTACAGGGCAGGGGGTGGCATCTTGTAGGAAGACATTGGTTTGGATTACAATGGTCCCTGGAAACAATAGCTCCAACAGTTTTTGTTTTGTTTTACATCAGATTTATAGAGCAGCAATAAAATAAATCAAAACAATGCTTAAGCGTGAATGTGAGGAACTGCTCAAACAAGGGAACTCCCAACAACAATACCTGCTTCCAGAGTGGGTGTGCACAAATGGAAAAAGATGCAAAAAAAACCCTCCCTTTTACGTGGTCTCATTATTTATGGACAAAATTATTTTTAGTTATTGTGCTCCTAAATTCCTAGGCATCTATGAGCTAGCGGAAGGCCTTATCAAAGAGCACAGCCTGGTTCATGTCAAAAGCAGGAAGCGATGATTAACTGTTAGAAAATATAAAAAGCATTCCATTACTTTCCTCATTTGGTCACAAGGCTGCTTCAAACCACTCTGAAAACTCAGATCTTTCAAGCTAAAGTACAGTCAGAGACGGAACTCTGTGGCAGGGCAGTTCTTCTGCATGAAGCAGCTTAAGCATAGCGTCTGCTTATTAAGGCACTAAATGCACATCACAGGCATAATTGGTTTATGTCATCTATGGTCATTCTACAGTACTACCCCTCCCTAAGAAAATCTGAGTCTAAATTCTCTTGAAAAAAAAAAAGACCTGTGCAACAACACTTGACTGTGTCACTACACTCACTACCCACCTGTTCATATTTCATTGATTTCCTCCACAATAAAAAAATATTTACAAAATGGCCCAAAACAATGTTTACTTGCACAATACACTTGTATGTGTGGGACTGAAAGCTGTTGTCAGGACAGTCAGCAGAGAAGCCATCGAAATAAACATGAATGCAGGCAGCTGAGTTTTGACAGAAACATGTACTTACTACAGTCTGAACTTTATCTTCCATGTCAGCTACAGGGCAGTCCTAAAACAAGAACAAAAGCCCTACATTAATCACAGCACATGTAAACATCATCTCCGAAATCACTGCAAAACCGCCACTTGAACCTCGAACTGGAATAGTTATTCATGCCGCAGGGATTAATCAGATCAGTTTCACCCAGTAAGGTTCAAATGTACTGTTAAACAACTATTTTCTAGCCCTAGTAGAAAGGAATAATAAACCTTGAAAACTAGGAGAACATGGGATTAAATTACAGTAGCAGATTCTTCCAGAACTGTAGAACCCTGCACAATAAAACCGGACTCTCAGAAGGCCAGGCACGTAAGTTTGTCTTATACTATAACAATCCCCTACTCAGGCAACTCCTCTGATCCAAACATCAAAATGGATCTAAAACATATTGCTAAAAAAAGCATGAAGAGTGATTCTTAAATATATGCTATCATTGACATTCCTGAGGGTCAGAGGACTGCACACAGAGCATTATTTACACAACCCAGGTACAAAAGTCTTTGAACTGAAACAAGTTCATGTAACAGACTACAGAAGTCATAATTGTTTTCTGCAAGAACAAGTGAACTAGACAACAGTGTTAGATTCTCAGATCAAAAAGTTAAAACAGCAAGTAAATAATGAAGCAATGCTTACAATATCTATAGGGGAAAAAAACCCAAATCCCACGCATTTAAACAAGCTTCACTTCCAAGATATTTCCCACTGACATCTCAACCTGCACAACTACCACGCAATGTCCAAGAGAAGCTGTACTGTGTTTATCATCCTCAACACTTTTTCTGTTCCTTCCTAGCTCTATCCTATGCTTTTTAAATACAGAAACAAAAAGCCTCATCATACAGTCCTCAAGATATAAACACACCAGTGATACATAAAACAGCTCAGCTATGTTCTCTTTGATGTTTTCATAAGAGACTTAACACTCTGCTCACTGTTGTAATGACCACCAAGGACTGAGGTCACACTTTTTACATTCCATCACCAAAATCTTCAAGACCTTTCCTGAACACTACTACAAAGTTTAGACTCCATCATTGTGCACCAGCATAATTTTTTCTGCTAAATACATCTACATGAATCAATAGTGAAAGTCGCCTATCATCATGCAGCCCAGTTCAATACAGCAAAGTCCTTCCACTCCTCTTCATTTCTATTTACTGTGATTATTATTTTAGCCTTAAAGTTTGCCATAAAACTTTAAGAAACAGTGGAGTAAATGCTGTTCATTGTATCAATATAGCTGTCATTAAAGTGAACTGGAACCTAACCGCACTCCCGCCTTGCCTTATTATTCACCCACTTTTACACATCATTTATGATTACACAAAGCAGCATTGGATCCACAAAAGCCACAATGGGCTCTTCTCCACTCTGAGAACTGACCATTTATTCCTACACTCTATTCCCCAGTAAGAAATACTTCTGAAGTCTAAAAACTAACCTAAAGGTTTTCCAGTTCTATCTTTTCCACATCAGTGAACTCCTTCAGACCATTTCACTATATCTGCAGAACCCAGTACAAAAGTGTTGATTCTTCCCCCATTAATGCTTTTCCTCTTATGCACCAAACCCAGTCTTCATTATAGCTCCTATCAAATTGGCAGAGAAACACTCTGCCACTTTTTAAAAGGCTACAGTTGTAATCACCAGCTTCAATTCCCCTGCCAAAGGCTGATCTAATTGACAGATTAGACACCATTTTTAGTAGTTTTATTAATACAGTTCAGCAATCTCATACTTCAGTTCCTGGAGCACTCTTGGGTGAACACCATCTGCTGCTAGATACGCTTACTGTTCTACTTCACAGTCTGCCAACCTGTGGCTGTAAATCATTGGCTTTCTACAATTGCATATGCAGCATCCAAACAAGAAGGGCCTTCAGCAGCAATACAAACTTCTGTGCCTTTGACCTTACAAAATCCAGACACTACCCTTTCACAACAATCCAACTAACTGGATACAAATGGGTCTCATCACAGCTCGACAACTCACAGGATGTTTCTGTCCTCTGACATCACCACCCCCACGCCCCCCCAAAATAGGAAGAGAATCACCCATGTCACAGGACATGGCTCTTCAGAGTTCAAATCACATACAACCACAGATTAATGGCTACAAGCAAGTTGGGCATGAGCTGGAGCCAGCACATCATACTTCACAGGCAAAGCAGTGGCCACACCGTCAGAACCGTTTTTAAGACGGGCAGTATTATTCAGGGACCAAAATGATGTCATTTGCCAAGACTGCCACTTACATGTTCTTTTAGCTGTTACCAATGAGTGCTCACCACACAGCTTATAAATGGAAAGTTCTGAAACAAAACCCTGTGGTCTCACAGTAAGGGCAGAAAAAGCCTGGCTGGTGGGATTTGTATCATAAAGGTGGCAGCTCCTTCTGTTACATGCAGCATTTCCCATCTGATGGCTCCAAACACTCCGTATGGGACAATACCTAAGGAGTCTACAAGCATAGGTATAACCACCAGTTGAGTCAGTTTTGTTTACAGTTAGCACTGATAACTTTTTCAGCATGTCTGGAACTTGATTATCTTCAAATGCAGACTAACTCTTTCAAAAACTAACCCTCTTTCCATTAAAGTTCAAGAAAATATGAGTAGCCTTAAACCTCAAGCACTAAAGATGCAACCAGCAACATCAAAATTGGAAGTTAAGAAGATTGGGGGTGGGGGGAGGGGAACTTTGAAAAATGGACAACTGAAACCGACCTTCAAAGCTTGAAGTAAGCTAAGTTCTCATTTCCAGCTCCACCTTCCAATGAGCACCCTGCACACAGCAAGCACATTACTTCCCCAAACACCACCCCCCGCCTCCCTTCCTTCCCTTCTGGAAAGCAAAGGGGAAAAGAAGTCAGCTGACCTTCTGAACAGTAGTCGTGAGATCCAAGCAGAGCTGGATGATTCTGTTCTTCATTGATGAAAAGTCAGCAATACCTGTAAATGGTGTCCTGCAACAAGAGAAAATTCCCCTTAGATCCAAGGGACTGGTCTTCTCCTATCCTACCTCATCAGTGAGGAATAGCATGTGAGAGGACAATCTGTAGCTGAAATCCACACAAAGGTGAGCACGCAGTTTTAGACTATAAATATTCCTGACTGCACAGTCCCATCCCATCCTTGGGCCAAAATTAGTGCATGTCTAGCACTATGGTAAGCAAGTTCACAGAGCCAAACCAGAAGAAATGGTCAATTTTCCAAACTACAGTTCTCCTAGCTGCATGCTCAAGCCAAATCACGTCGACTGTGTTGTAAAAATCAGACCCTTGGGTTTCCCAGTGAGTAGACTTCTACCTCTCGTGTCTTTGATTACTAAACTCAGACTGGAGAGAAAATAAAAATTTCTCTACAATAAGAAAAATGGATTTTCAAATTTCACACAGGAAGGTGAAGTGAGCTTAATCCTAGAAAATAATCATTATAGGTAGAGGTGTTTTAGAGACTACAGAGCCTTACTTCAGACCCTGCAGACAGCTGCAAGGGCCAAACAGAGGGTTCAGAAGCAACCTCAGCAGATTTGGAAGTGGACAAGCTAGCCATCTTGCCGATGGCAAGTTGCAGAAAAAGTTTAAGGCATGCTGCCAGAAAGAGGGTGATAGGAGAGGACCAGGCAAGAGGCACAATCTGTTAATGCTACTGCCTGGGCAGAGAACCATCTGCTTGCTGGAGAGCTGGGATATTGAAGGGTGAAAGCTTTCCTTGCTGCTGGGCCCCGGGGCTGCTCTCCTAACCTTCCGTCTCAGGAAAGCTGGCAAGGGGCTTGAGAATTCATGTTAAGCTGTTACCACAGACAGCATCCCTACCAGCATCAAGTCAGCTCTGTTGCCTGTTTGCTTCTGCAGCAGCTGTCACAAAGCAACCCTAGCTCTGGCCAGAAAAAAAAAAAAAAAACCCAACACACACAGGCCAAGGGAGAGTCTCCTGCTGCTCAGGTTTTAAATCACAGAGCTAAGGCCATGGTTTCAGCAGAACATTAAAAATTCTTTAGAAAGGGACCTGCCAATGACAAGTCATTTAGAGGATGGGAAGTGGAGGACGTCACATGTATGACAATCTGACCTGAACAGGAAGACTCCTGCTCTTATAAATGCCAGTTTGACTGCCACCTTAATGGTTTCACTGGTTTTAGCAAGAGTGGAAGCACAAGAGTAGATACCCTTGATTAAATTTGTCCACTAGCAGCCTTCTGGCAACACCAAAAGGGACAAGTAAGATGAAGATCTTCACACACAAGCATCTAGAAATTGCCCTACAAGGAGAAGCAATTCACTATAGCAGTAAATTAGAATATGAAGATTTTATTCTTACCTGTCCAACCAGGCAAGCAAGGCTTTAGCTGCACCAATAAGCTCTACCACAGAAGTAAGGAATTCATTGGGGGGCTTGCGAGAGGTGTTTCCATCATAATTTGAACTTTTCCTGCGGCTGCTGATGTAATTTTGCAGATTATTGGATGATGCTCTCAGCTTGAGAACCAGGTTCTTCATATTGTCTGTTTCAAGGCCATAGTTCTGCAAGGAATATTATTAAGCTTGATGAAACCCCTTACTGAGTCATCCTATTTATTATTCCACAAGTTACATACTCATATAGGATGAAAGGTCTGAGGATTTCCACGATTTGTTCAGGTTTTTTTTTTTTGTTTGCTTGGTTTCATTTTGTTTGGTTTTGCTGTTTGTTTGGGGGAGTGGCAAAAATGCCTTTGTAAGTTTTGTTCTACATGACAGCCACTAAATAATACTTTCTGGGTGTCAAGCCCCCTCAGTTTCTCACACTAATGAGATTTGAGGACACTCTTCAATCAGGATGAAGTACTAATGTCCTATCAGATGTCATTTACCTTTAGAATGTAGTTGGAGTAACAGAATTGGTTTATTCCTCTTTTTATTAAAAGGAAAGCAAACACTTTTTTCTTAAAATGTTTTCTATACTGTAGTACATAAACACTGAAGTAACATTTCATTCACAACTAAAGACACATTTAATCTGGCAAGAGATAAAAACATCAACAGGAAGCAAATGTAATCTCACAGTCAAAAGCTGGAATAAATATTTGGATAACAATTTTTCAGTAACTGTGCTCCTTGATTACAGCACTGCAATTATTTGCAAGTTTGAGGACTGCATTAACACTATGCATAGTAATGAAAACCATTCTTAGACATGGTGGTTATTATACAGCATCTTTATAAATATTTTGAAAACCTAAAAAAAAATCTGTAAATCCTGCCTGTAACTTCAACTTTATAAATTCAAATATAACAAAATCACTCTCTGCAAGGTTAAAACTCAACTGTTTTAATCAACACATTGTTAATCTCATTCCAAACACATCAGAAATCTGTTCTGAAGGCAATTCTTTTTGCTATCATTGTGCAAGTGTGAACTATGTAGCAATACGTTGCTGAGTATCTTTACTTTTGAGTTATCCCACCTTGCAAAACCTCTGTGCATCTTCTGAAATTTAAGTCCCAGTCAATGCTTTGCTCTTAGAGTGAAAATTACTACTATTCTTAAAAATACTCACACACACAAAAACAACCACCACACATCAAAACAACAAAAAATACAAACAAACCCTGCCTTTCTCTTTTCTTTTGCAGCTGCAGATTCTTGCTACCAACCTCCAAGTTCCATAGTTTAGTCAGCTATACTACCTACTCTTTCTCCTTCCCCCCACTAAAAAAACTAAAGCAAGTCTTCATTACATGCAATTCCAAGTTTCCAGGCGTCCCAACACCCCCACTCAGGATCACTGCGTCACCCAGGCTGGAGTGGAGCTTGGGAGGTCTCAGTCCAACCCCTCTGCTCACAAGCAGGCTCAGCTGGGAGCTCAGACCACCTTGCTCAGGGCTTTATCCAGGCAGGTCTTGGACACCTCCTAAGAAGGAGGCTTCACAACCTCTCTGAGCAACCTAATACCCCTTCTGACTGTACTCAGGGTGAGAAACCATTTCCTTAAACCCAGCTTGAACCTCTCATTCCAATTTCTGACTGAAGTCTCTCACCCTCCTGCCATGCACCACCACGAAGGGCCCAGCGCTATCATCCTGCCAATGGTGTCCCCCCCGACCATGATAAGTGATGGAGTCCTGCTATTAGGCCTCTCTGAGGCCAACCTGGCAGCCCTCCACTGAGCTCACTCTTGTTTACCCACCTTTCCTGTTCTTGGGGACAAGCTGGGCATATGTGCATTGAGAAGTGCTGAGTAAAGGGGGATAATCACTCCCCTTCCTCTCCTGGCCATACTCCCTTTAATGCAGCCCAGGATGCTGCCAACATGGATGCCAGGGCACACTGCTGGTTTGTAGTTCCATTCCCTCCATGGTCAAGCATCCATAACACAGGATGGAATATCTTAGATTAAGTCACTTAGAAAAGATGAAACAATCTTTGCCACAAAGGAACCCACCAGTGTACAGAGAGGTTGCAGCTACTCGGCTACCTTTAAAATACCTACCATCTCCTATGGATAAGATCCCAGTGGGTGTAAGTTACACAAATGCCTGTCTCTTCACTCTGAAGGCTCTTGGCAAGGAAGTACCCTTAAAGTACAGCCAGGAGTAATGGTTGAGAGGATACACCCAATTAAAAAAAAAAAAGCTACTGTTGCAACAGCAAAGGATGTCCTTAAATTTTCCAGGATCATAGACGGGGAAAGATTTGGATTACTAAACAATGTTAAAGTACTTGCACACTAACACGTGTGACCTTACCACCTTCTACTTTTAACAAGAGGGGAAAAGAACCCCACACACAGGGGCATTATTAAAACGCATTTCTTGCAGTTAGTTTTCTCCTCCTCACAGGACATTGCATATTAGTCTATTCTGGGGGGAATATTTTTTCACCAATGCAGGGTAAGATCCTGTGACCACAAGAATTTGAAATTAGACACGTGCCAGAAATCTTCCCCTTGAACAGAGGAATTAGAAGACACTAACCCCTCTCCTTCCATAGGGACAGAAAAATGCAAAAGATATACCATTCTACAGAAAAACACACTACCTAATCACTCCAGTCCGAACTTGAGAGACCCTTCATATATTTCTGTATGTCAAGGTCTTTCTGTCATTCAGGTGCAGAAATTGTGCCCACCATACATGAGTGTGCCATTAGAGATGGCCCGAGCCATTTAAAGGAATGCATGTTGATATTCCAGGTCACACTTTGGCTTTGGCCCTAAAACATGCACATACTCCTTATCACACCCCTTTCACCTTATTTATCATAGAAGGGTTTGGGTTGGAAGGGAACTTAAAGATCACCCAGAGACTCTACCAAGTACACCTGAGATACCTAAATCAGGAGTGCTCCAGGAAAAGTGCTTCGGGAAAAGTCACAGCTGAGCACTATGCCTATCCAGCACACAAGAACAGCTCTTCAGAACAGGCAACCGAGTTCTCCAACTACAGATCAGCCCTGAGGGATGAACCTTCCCGGGGCCATCACCGTCTTGACCACCTCACAGATGACTGAGGGATGAACCTTCCCGGGGCCATTACAACCCAAAACCACCTCTGCTCCAGGGGCAAGCCAGTCTCCTCACCTGTGTAACTAATACACACAAAACACGACGCCCCTTCCAGAAACAGCAACAATTCTATCCAAGCTGACACTGTCTTGACCACCTCACAGATGAGCACTTATTTCCCCTATTTCTCTGCTCCTTCACTTGCAGTGTCCAGCCTGTTGGAACAGCTCGTCTGAGGAACTAAACCATTGAAAAAACCCACCAAACCTATTTCCTGTTTTACTGTAGTGTGTTCTCAGCAGATTAGCCCCCCTGAAGTAGCTCACCTCAGGGTGAGTGCAAGCACACAGATCACTAATCAGGACAGGGGGAGTGGGGGGTGGAGGTGGCAGCTGACTTGGATTGATTTACCTTGTCATGGAGCTATAGGCTCAGTGCAGGACCAATAGGAATGTTGATAGCGTGGCAGCACATCAAACAGCCTTCACACTGACACACAGCTGAAGTGCAAAGCTTAGCAGGCTTTTCTGAAATATTTCTAGAGAACTGAGGCTACACTATTTAACAGATTATTGTTTAAGCCGCCAAAGGTTTCAGACATTGCTTGTGAACCAAAGAGCACATTACATTTTCCTATCACTCCCTGCTTAAAACATCAGAGTTGCTTTCATGAAAACACAGGCTGAAGCTAGCAGTCAAGAACACCCGTGTCAGTGTCAAAACATTCCTAGGTTGCATTCCTAGGTTGTTACTCATTAACCTGGGGAGCCACAGGCAGGGCTGGAGGGAGAAGCAGCAACCTCACATGCACACGGAGCACATGCGCACAAGAGCACACCCTTTCCAAACTCCACTGCGCTTAATGAGGAAAAGCACGCCAACCAAATAATTGCTCAAGGTCAGGCAGACAAATTTTCAAGAAAAGTGTGGCTAACCAAAGTCAAAAGAGCACAACAGTTGTGCCAGAGCTCTGCTGCTGTCCAGGGGCAGCATCACCTTCCCCTCCACAACCGTGTTCACGTGCTGCAGCATGATCTGGGTGAAGACCAGCTGGGGCAGGGGGGAATAAAAGCAGACTGAATGCCTGCTCAAGAGCTGATCCAGCTCACTGTGTGCCTGTATAAACACTGGAGTTAACACAAGGTACTGCCAACAGTCACCCACTTTTGCTCTCTCATTTTAAACAAAAATGCATCCTAAGGAATCCTCTGGAGTCCCAAATTTCCTAATAAACAGCACTAATTAAGTTGACATCTCTAGAAAACTCAAACCTTATGCAGTGGTGCACAGATGTGGTGCTTTTAACAAGGATTAGCCACAAAAGATGTCTTCATGAATGCATGCTCTATTTTACATTATATTTTGCTTCACTACAAATATGGTGGCAGAACATTACAAACAGGGAAATTATCAAAGACACAAGGCTAAAAACAATGTTGGTTTTGTGGTTGGGTTTTGGATTCTTGTGTGGTGGGATTTTTGTGGGTTTCTGGGTGGTTTTATTTTTTAAGATTGCTTAAAACTAGTGTCTCTTCATTCTAACCTCAAGAAAAATCAAATGCTGTTTTTCTTCCAAACTCTCACACCATACAGTTTAGTCAAATATTCAGAAACCTAATCTGAAGAACACAGTAAAAGTGAAAATACTTGCATACAGTTTCCTGTTAATGCTTACATTGTTTTATATTTATTAAACCCAAACAACCAAGTCTACTCATTATTCTCTGATGAGTAAGCATTCAATTTTCACCACCGCTCTAGATTCTTTTTGCCCAACTATTTGGCTGAGAAAGCTTATTTTCTGCCCCTGCTCTTGTGGTTTCAAGTGAATTTAAAGAGCCTATTTATATATGTTTGTACCCCTCTCCCTCAAATACTTGTTGAGTAAGAAACATATTCCTCCCATCCCTTTTCTCCCCTAAGCAAATACTGTTGTTGACAAAAAAATGGAGGCACTGAAGTTGATAAGGTTTTTACCCCTCTGGGGAATTCAGTTTCTTTGATATATCTCCCCTAAATTCCTTAAATATATCTTCAACATTTACTCAGAAAAACCTATTGGAATGGCTCAAGACCAACAGAAATGTGTGCTCACAGGAAATCTAGTCACAGAATCATTTAGGTTGGAAGGGACCTTGAAGACCATCTAGTTCCAACCCCCCTGCCATGGGCAGGGACACCTTCCACTAGACCAGGTTGCTCAAAGCCTCATCCAGCCTGACCTTGAACACTTCCAGGGATGGGGCATCCACAGCTTCTCTCGGCAACCTCTTCCAGTGCCTCAACACCCTCTACGGGAACAGCATCTTCCTGATATCCAATCTAAACCTCCCCACTCCCAATTTAAACCCATTCCCCCTTGTCCTGTCACTACAGACCCTTGTAAAAAGCCCCCCCCCAGCTTCCTTGTAGCCCCTTCAGGTACTGGAAGGCTGCAATAAGGTCTCCTCAGAGCCTTCTCCAGGCTGAAGAAGCCCAACTCTCTCAGGCTTTCATCGTAGGAGAGGTGCTCCAGCCCTCTGATCATCGTCATGGCCACCTCTGGACTTGCTCCAACCAGTCCATGTCCTTCTTATGTTGAAGACTCCAAATTGGATGCAGCACTAAAGTGGGGTCTCACGAGAGCAGAGTACAGGGGCAGAATCCCCTCCCTCAACCTGCTGGCCACACTTCTCTGGATACAGCCCAGGAAGTAGTTCCAAAAAAGTAGCTGCTTCACTGCCTTTAGAGCTGCAAGTGTTCTCGCAGTGTGAGGGAACCAAAACACTGATGCTCAGGAAGCTCAGCTGGAAAAATGCCCAGGCAGAACTAGACAAAAAGGGTAGCTCTTTGAGAGCTCCTGGACTGGCGAACCACCAAAATCCCTTCTCAGCCCTCCCCCCATCACAACCTGTTACCAAGGACAACTTGCAAAGCCTGACCTCAGACTTGTCCAGCCAATGCACAGGTGGGGGGAAAAAAGTCACAATAGTCCCTTTGCCTTTTTAAGTCAAGGCCCCAAAAGTTAAGGAACTGTCACCATACACACATGCACACCCAAACAACATCGACTTAAGCAGTATCAATATAAGGGCCCCCATTCAAAGGGCTAATACAGGTGGAATAGGGAAGCCTTTATTTTCTTGCACAAAAAGAAGAGACAAAAAATTAAAAAATAGCTGTCTGTGTTGGTTTCAGGTAGGAATGAACTCGTTTTCTTCACAGTGCTGATGGCTGGCCCAGAGGGGTGGAGAGTGTGTTTCATTTCACAGTACCTCATGATCAGTACATGTGCGCAGTTCAGAGGCAGGAATGGGGCCTGGAGTAGGGGGTTGTTAAGACTTTGGCTGGCTTGATAGCTAGGTCATTAGCTCCTTTGTTAGCTCTTGGTGTGGTCCTAGTGATGGGGCAGGTTTGTTAGTGGGTTGGGGGTCTGGCTGGCTTTTGTCCTGGTCAGGCTGTGGCCCTGGGCCTCCAGCAGCAGGGCTCAGACTCTCACTTCTCAGGACCTGGTTGTGTAAGGGTCAGCAGGCGGTGAGCTATTGTATACTATGTTGTTTTCTATTATTTGAATTAC